>NC_069505.1:292197257-292442257 GCF_027579735.1 Bombina bombina | reverse complement strand
ACACAGCACCATGTATGTGTCACAGAATGCCAGCCAGCTGTGTGTGATTCTGTAATGCATTATGTACCCACAGCCTACACACACACACAGCACCATGTATGTGTCACAGAATGCCAGCTGTGTGTGTGATACTGTAATGCATTATGTACCCACATCCTACACACACACACACACACACACACAGCACCATGTATGTGTCACAGAATGCCAGCTGTGTGTGTGATACTATAATACATTATGTACCCACAGCCTACACACACACATCACCATGTATGTGTCACAGAATGCCAGCTGTGTGTGTGATACTATAATACATTATGTACCCACAGCCTACACACACACAGCACCATGTATGTGTCACAGAATGCCAGCTGTGTGTGTGTGATACTGTAATGCATTGTGTACCCACAGCCTACACAGTACCATGGGTCACAGAATGCCAGCTGTGTGTGTAATACATAATGTACCCACAGACTACACACAGCACCATGTATGTGTCACAGAATACCAGCTGTGTGTGTGATACTGTAATACATTATGTATCCACAACCTATACACACAGCACCATGTATGTGTAACAGAATGCCAGCTGTGTGTGTGATACTGTAATACATAATGTACCCACAGCCTACACACACACACACACAGCACCATGTATGTGTCACAGAATGCCAGCTGTGTGATACTGTAATACATTATGTACCCACAGATTATACACACACACAGCACCATGTATGTGTCACAGAATGCCAGCCAGCTGTGTGTGATACTGTAATACATTATGTACCCACAGCCTACACCCACACACACAGCATCATGTATGTGTCACAGAATGCCAGCCAGTTGTGTGTGTTATACTTTAATACATTATGTACCCACAGCCCACACACACACAGCACCATATATGTTTCACAGAATGCCAGCTGTGTGATACTGTAATGCATTATGTACCCACAGCCTACACACACACACACAGCACCATGTATGTGTCACAGAATGCCAGCTGTGTGTGTGATACTGTAATACATTATGTACCCACAGCCTACACACACAGACACAGCACCATCTATGTGTCACAGAATGCCAGCCAGCTGTGTGTGATACTGTAATGCATTATGTACCCACAGCCTACACACACAAAGCACCATGTATGTGTCACAGAATGCCAGCTGTGTGTGTGATATTGTAATGCATTATGTACCCACAGCCTACACACACACACACACAGCACCATGTATGTGTCACAGAATGCCAGCTGTGTGTGTGATACTGTAACACATTATGTACCCACAGCCTACACACACATACACATCACCATGTATGTGCCACAGAATGCCAGCTGTGTGTGTGATACTGTAATGCATTATGTACCCACATCCTACACACACAGCACCATGTACAGTGCGGAAAAAAAGTATTTAGTCAGCCACCAATTGTGCAAGTTCTCCCACTTAAGAAGATGAGGGAGGCCTGCAATTTTCATCATAGTTATACCTCAACTATGAGAGACAAAATGTGGAAACAAATACAGACAATCACATTGTCTGATTTGGAAAGAATTTATTTGCATATTATGGTAGAAAATAAGTATTTGGTCACCTACAAACAAGCAAGATTTCTGGCTCTCACAGACCTGTATCTGCTTCTTTAAGAGGCTCCTCTGTCCTCCACTCATTACCTGTATTAATGGCACCTGTTTGAACTTGTTATCAGTATAAAAGACACCTGTCCACAACCTCAAACAGTCACACTCCAAACTCCACTATGGTGAAGACCAAAGACCTGTCGAAGGACACCAGAAACAAAATTGTAGACCTGCACCAGGCTGGGAAGACTGTATCTGCAATAGGCAAGCAGCTTGGTGTGAAGAAATCAACTGTGAGAGCAATAATTAGAAAATGGAAGACATACAAGACCACTGATAATCTCCCTCGATCTGGGGCTCCACGCAAGATCTCACCCTGTGGGGTCAAAATGATCACAAGAACGGTGAGCAAACATCCCAGAACCACACCGGGGGACCTAGTGAATGACCTGCAGAGAGCTGGGACCAACGTAACAAAGGCTACCATCAGTAACACACTACGCCGCCAGGGACTCAGATCCTGCTGTGCCAGACATGTCCCTCTGCTTAAGCCAGTACATGTCAGGGCCCGTCTGAAGTATGCTAGAGAGCATTTGGATGATCCAGAAGCGGATTGGGAGAATGTCATATGGTCAGATGAAACCAAAGTTGAACTGTTTGGTAGAAACACAACTCGTCATGTTTGGAGGAGAGAGAATGCTGAGTTGCAACCAAAGAACACCATACCTACTGTGAATCATGGGGGTGGCAACATCATGCTTTGGGGCTGTTTCTCTGCAAAGGGAACAGGACGACTGATCCGTGTACATGAAAGAATGAATGGGGCCATGTATTGTGAGATTTTGAGTGCAAACCTCCTTCCATCAGCAAGGGCATTGAAGATGAAACATGGCTGGGTCTTTCAGCATGACAATGATCCCAAACACACCGCCCGAGCAATGAAGGAGTGGCTTCATAAGAAGCATTTCTAGGTCCTGGAGTGGCCTAGCCAGTCTCCAGATCTCAACCCCATAGAAAACCTTTGGAGGGAGTTGAAAGTCCGTGTTGCCCAGCGACAGCCCCAAAACATCACTGCTCTAGAGGAGATCTGCATGCAGGAATGGGCCAACATACCAGCAACAGTGTGTGACAACCTTGTGAAGACTTACAGAAAACGTTTGACCTCTGTCATGGCCAACAAAGGATATATAAAAAAGTATTGAGATGAACTTTTGATATTGACCAAATACTTATTTTCCACCATAATTTGCAAATAAATTCTTTCCAAATCAGACAATGTGATTGTCTGGATTTGTTTCCACATTTTGTCTCTCATAGTTGAGGTATACCTATGATGAAAATTACAGGCCTCTCTTATCTTCTTAAGTGTGAGAACTTGCACAATTGGTGGCTGACTAAATACTTTTCTCCTGTTAAGTGTAGTCAGTCCACGGGTCATCCATTACTTATGGGATTATAACTCCTCCCTAACAGGAAGTGCAAGAGGATCACCCAAGCAGAGCTGCTATATAGCTCCTCCCCTCTACGTCATATCCAGTCATTCTCTTGCACCTAACTAAAGATAGGACGTGTGAGAGGACTGTGGTGTGTTAAACTTAGTTTTTATTTCTTCAATCAAAAGTTTGTTATTTTAAATGGCACCGGAGTGTGTTGTTTGTTCTCAGGCAGCATTAGAAGAAGAATCTGCCTGAGTTTTTCTATGATCTTAGCGGTCGTAACTAAGATCCACTTGCTGTTCTTGGCCATTCTGAGGAGTGAGGTAACTTCAGAACAGGGGATAGCATGCAGGGCCCACCTGCAAGGAGGTATGTGCAGTAAATTATTTTCTAAGGAATGGAATTGACTGAGAAAATACTGCTAATACCGATGTAATGTAAGTGCAGCCTTAAATGCAGTAGTAGCGACTGGTATCAGGCTGATATGTATGTATGTATACTCTGAGGTATTTCTGGGGAATGGAATTTCACTAAGAAAATACTGTCAATATTAAAGTAATATTTGAGCCTGCACTGCAGTGAAAGCGACTAGCAGCAGGCTTATTAATAACACTTCATAATTTTTAATTTTAAAACGTTTACTGGCATGTTAATCGTTTTTTCTGAGGTACTTGGTGATAAAACTTTATGGGCATGATTTTTACCACATGGCTGTCGTTTTTGTCTGCATAAAAACAGTTTACTGAGCTTCCCCACTGTTGTAATATGAGTGGGAGGGGCCTATTTTAGCGCTTTATTGCGCAGTTAAAATTTAGTCACAGTCTTCCTATTTCTTCCTCCATGATCCAGGACGTCTCTACAGAGCCCAGGGGTCTCCAAAACTAGTTTTGAGGGAGGTAATCAGTCACAGCAGACCTGTGACAGTGTGTTTGACTGTGATAAAAACGTTTATTATTTCAACTGTTATCCGTTTTGGGTATTAAGGGGTTAATCATCCTTTTGCTGGTGGGTGCAATCCTCTGCTAACTTTATACATTTTCTGTTAAAATTTGGTTGTTTTAACATATTTGGTTCATTGTTAATTCAACTGTGTCACATTTTTATGTTTCTTAAAGGCGCAGTAGCGTTTTTTTATATAGCTTGTAAATTTATTTAAAAGTTTTTTCCAAGCTTGCTAGTGTTATTGCTAGTCTGTTTAAACATGTCTGACACAGATGAATCTGTTTGTTCACTATGTTTAAAGGCCAATGTAGAGCCCAATAGAAATTTGTGCACTCAATGTATAGATGTTACTTTGAATAAAAGTCAAACTTTATATGTTAAAAAAATATCACCAGACAACGAGGGGAAAGTTATGCCGACTAACTCTCCTCACGTGTCAGTACCTTCGCCTCCCACTCAGGAGGTGCGTGATATTGTGGCGCCAAGTACATCAGGGCGGCCCATACAAATCACTTTGCAAGACATGGCTAATGTTATGACTGAAGTACTATCTAAATTGCCATAATTAAGAGGTAAACGCGATCACTCTGGGGTAAGAACAGAGTGCGCTTATAATAGTAGAGCCATGTCTGATACTGCATCACAATTTGCAGAACATGAGGACGGAGAGCTTCATTCTGTAGGTGACGGATCTGATCCAAGTAAACTGGATTCAGAGATTTCAAATTTTAAATTTAAGCTTGAGAACCTCCGTGTATTACTAGGGGAGGTATTAGCGGCTCTGAATGATTGTAACACGGTTGCAATTCCAGAGTTTCCAATAGACGCCACCACACGGGACCTATGGCAGACGGTCCCTAAGGTGGAGGGAGCAGTTTCTACTCTGGCTAAGCGCACCACTATCCCGGTGGAGGATAGCTGTGCTTTTTCAGATCCAATGGATAAAAAGTTAGAGGGTTACCTTAAGAAAATGTTTGTTCAGCAAGGTTTTATATTACAACCTCTTGCATGCATCGCGCCTGTCACTGCTGCGGCAGCATTCTGGTTTGAGTCTCTGGAAGAGACCCTTAGCACAGCTCCATTGGATGAGATTATGAACAAGCTTAAAGCCCTTAAGCTAGCTAATTCATTTATTTCTGATGCCGTAGTACACTTAACCAAACTTACGGCTAAGAACTCCGGATTCGCCATTCAAGCGCGCAGAGCGCTGTGGCTTAAATCCTGGTCAGCTGATGTGACTTCTAAATCTAAATTGCTTAATATTCCTTTCAAAGGGCAGACATTATTCGGGCCCGGCTTGAAAGAAATTATCGCTGACATTACTGGAGGTAAGGGCCATGCCCTGCCTCAAGACAGGGCCAAACCAAAGGCTAAACAGTCTAATTTTCGTGCCTTTCGTAATTTCAAGGCAGGAGCAGTATCAACTTCCTCCGCTCCAAGACAGGAAGGAACTGTTGCTCGTTACAGACAGGGCTGGAAACCTAACCAGTCCTGGAACAAGGGCAAGCAGGCCAGAAAACCTGCTGCTGCCCCTAAGACAGCATGAAGTGAGGGCCCCCGATCCGGAAACGGATATAGTGGGGGGCAGACTTTCTCTCTTTGCCCAGGCTTGGGCAAGAGATGTCCAGGATCCCTGGGCGTTGGAAATCATATCTCAGGGATATCTTCTGGACTTCAAAACTTCTCCTCCACAAGGGAGATTTCATCTTTCAAGGTTATCAGCAAACCAGATAAAGAAAGAGGCGTTTCTACGCTGTGTACAAGACCTCTTACTAATGGGAGTGATCCACCCAGTTCCGCGGTCGGAACACGGGCAAGGATTCTATTCAAATCTGTTTGTGGTTCCCAAAAAAGAGGGAACCTTCAGACCAATCTTGGACTTAAAGATCCTAAACAAATTCCTAAGAGTTCCATCATTCAAAATGGAAACTATTCGAACCATCTTACCCATGATCCAAGAGGGTCATTACATGACCACAGTGGATTTAAAGGATGCCTACCTTCACATACCGATTCACAAGGATCATTACCGGTATCTAAGATTTGCCTTCCTAAACAGGCATTACCAGTTTGTAGCTCTTCCCTTCAGGTTAGCTACGGCTCCAAGAATCTTTACAAAGGTTCTGGGCTCTCTTCTGGCGGTACTAAGACCGCGAGGCATAGCGGTAGCTCCGTACCTAGACGACATTCTGATACAAGCGTCAAGTTTCCAAACTGCCAAGTCTCAGAGTTAGTTCTGGCATTTCTAAGGTCGCATGGGTGGAAGGTGAACGTAGAAAAGAGTTCTCTATTGCCACTCACAAGAGTTCCCTTTCTAGGGACTCTTATAGATTCTGTAGAAATGAAAATTTACCTGACGGAGGACAGGTTATCAAAACTTCTAAATGTTTGCTGTGTCCTTCATTCCATTCAACACCCGTCAGTGGCTCAGTGCATGGAGGTAATCGGCTTAATGGTAGCGGCAATGGACATAGTACCATTTGCGCGCCTGCATCTCAGACCGCTGCAATTGTGCATGCTAAGTCAGTGGAATGGGGATTACTCAGATTTGTCCCCTCTGCTAAATCTGGATCAAGAGACCAGAGATTCTCTTCTATGGTGGCTTTCTCGGCCACATCTGTCCAAGGGGATGCCCTTCCGCAGGCCAGATTGGACGATTGTAACAACAGACGCCAGCCTTCTAGGTTGGGGCGCAGTCTGGAATTCCCTGAAGGCTCAGGGATCATGGACTCAGGAGGAGAGACTCCTTCCAATAAACATTCTGGAATTAAGAGCAATTTTCAATGCTCTTCTGGCTTGGCCTCAGTTAGCAACTCTGAGGTTCATCAGGTTTCAGTCGGACAACATCACGACTGTGGCTTACATCAACCATCAAGGAGGAACAAGGAGTTCCCTAGCGATGATGGAAGTCTCAAAGATAATTCGCTGGGCAGAGTCTCACTCTTGCCACCTGTCAGCGATCCACATCCCAGGCGTGGAGAACTGGGAGGCGGATTTTCTAAGTCGCCAGACCTTTCATCCGGGGGAGTGGGAACTTCATCCGGAGGTGTTTGCCCAACTGCTTCATCATTGGGGCAACCCAGATCTGGATCTCATGGCGTCTCGCCAGAACGCCAAGCTTCCTTGTTACGGATCCAGGTCCAGGGACCCGGGAACGGTGCTGATAGATGCTCTGACAGCACCTTGGGTCTTCAACATGGCTTATGTGTTTCCACCTTTCCCGATGCTTCCTCGATTGATTGCCAGGATCAAACAGGAGAGAGCATCGGTGATTCTAATAGCGCCTGCGTGGCCACGCAGGACCTGGTATGCAGATCTAGTGGACATGTCGTCCTGTCCACCATGGTCTCTGCCTCTGAGACAGGACCTTCTGATTCAGGGTCCTTTCAAACATCCAAATCTAATTTCTCTGAGGCTGACTGCATGGAGATTGAACGCTTGATTCTATCAAAGCGTGGATTCTCAGAGTCAGTGATTGATACCTTAATACAGGCTAGGAAACCTGTTACCAGGAAAATTTACCATAAAATATGGCGTAAATACTTATATTGGTGCGAATCCAAGAGTTACTCATGGAGTAAGGTTAGGATTCCTAGGATATTGTCTTTTCTACAAGAGGGTTTAGAAAAGGGTTTATCTGCTAGTTCGTTAAAGGGACAGATTTCAGCTCTGTCTATCCTTTTACACAAACGTCTGGCAGAAGTTCCAGACGTTCAGGCTTTTTGTCAGGCTTTGGCTAGGATTAAGCCTGTGTTTAAGACTGTTGCTCCGCCGTGGAGCTTAAACTTAGTTCTTAACGTTCTGCAAGGTGTTCCGTTTGAACCCCTTCATTCCATCGATATCAAGCTGTTATCTTGGAAAGTTCTGTTTTTAATGGCTATTTCCTCGGCTCGAAGAGTCTCTGAGTTATCGGCCTTACATTGTGATTCTCCTTATCTGATTTTTCATTCAGACAAGGTAGTTCTGCGTACTAAACCTGGGTTCTTACCTAAGGTAGTCACTAACAAGAATATCAATCAAGAGATTGTTGTTCCATCATTGTGCCCTAACCCTTCTTCAAAGAAGGAACGACTTTTGCACAATCTGGACGTCGTCCGTGCCCTGAAATTTTATTTGCAGGCAACTAAATATTTTCATCAAACTTCTTCCCTGTTTGTCGTTTATTCTGGACAGAGGAGAGGTCAAAAAGCTTCGGCTACCTCTCTCTCTTTTTGGCTTCGTAGCATAATACGTTTAGCCTATGAGACTGCTGGACAGCAGCCTCCTGAAAGGATTACAGCTCATTCTACTAGAGCTGTGGCTTCCACTTGGGCCTTTAAAAATGAGGCCTCTGTTGAACAGATTTGCAAGGCTGCAACTTGGTCTTCACTTCACACTTTTTCAAAATTTTACAAATTTGACACTTTTGCTTCTTCGGAGGCTGTTTTTGGGAGAAAGGTTCTACAGGCAGTGGTTCCTGCCGTGTAAAGATCCTGCCTGTCCCTCCCGTCATCCGTGTACTTTTAGCTTTGGTATTGGTATCCCATAAGTAATGGATGACCCGTGGACTGACTACACTTAACAGGAGAAAATATAATTTATGCTTACCTGATAAATTCATTTCTCCTGTAGTGTAGTCAGTCCACGGCCCGCCCTGTTTTTACGGCAGGTCTAAATTTTAATTAAACTTCAGTCACCACTGCACCCTATAGTTTCTCCTTTCTCGTATGGTTTCGGTCGAATGACTGGATATGACGTAGAGGGGAGGAGCTATATATCAGCTCTGCTTGGGTGATCCTCTTGCACTTCCTGTTAGGGAGGAGTTATAATCCCATAAGTAATGGATGACCCGTGGACTGACTACACTACAGGAGAAATGAATTTATCAGGTAAGCATAAATTATATTTTTTTCCCCACTGTATGTGTCACTGAATGCCAGCTGTGTGTGTGATACTATAATACATTATGTACCCACAACCTACACACACACAGCACCATGTATGTGTCACAGAATGCCAGCTGTGTGTGTGTGATACTGTAATGCATTGTGTACCCACAGCCTACACAGTACCATGTGTCACAGAATGCCAGCTGTGTGTGTAATACTGTAATACATAATGTACCCACAGACTACACACACACACACACACACGCACAGCACCATGTATGTGTCACAGAATGCCAGCTGTGTGTGTGATACTGTAATACATTATGTACCCACAGCCTACACACACACAGCACCATGTATGTGTCACAGAATGCCAGCTGTGTGTGTGATACTGTAATGCATTATGTACCCACAGCCTACACACACACAGCACCATGTATGTGTCACAGAATGCCAGCTGTGTGATACTGTAATACATTATGTACCCACAGACTATACACACACACAGCACCGTGTATGTGTCACAGAATGCCAGCTGTATGTGTGATATTGTAATGTATTATGTACCCACAGCCTACACACACACACAGCACCATGTATGTGTCACAGAATGCCAGCCAGAATGCCAGCTGTGTGTGTGATACTGTAATACATTATGTACCCACAGCCTACACACAGCACCATGTATGTGTCACAGAATGCCAGCTGTGTGTGTGATACTGTAATACATTATGTACCCACAGTCTACACACAGCACCATGTATGTATCACAGAATGCCAGCCAGCTGTGTGTGATACTGTAATGCATTATGTACCCACAGCCTACACACACACAGCACCATGTATGTGTCACAGAATGCCAGCTGTGTGTGTGATATTGTAATGCATTATGTTACCCACAGCCTACACACACACACAGCACCATGTATGTGTCACAGAATGCCAGCCAGCTGTGTGTGATACTGTAATGCATTATGTACCCACAGCCTACACACACACAGCACCATGTATGTGTCACAGAATGCCAGCTGTGTGTGTGATACTGTAATACATTATGTACCCACAGCCTACACACACAGCACCATGTATGTGTCACAGAATGCCAGCTGTGTGTGTGATACTGTAACACATTATGTACCCACAGCCTACACACACACAGCACCATGTATGTGTCACAGAATGCCAGCTGTGTGTGTGATACTGTAACACATTATGTACCCACAGCCTACATACACATACACATCACCATGTATGTGCCACAGAATGCCAGCTGTGTGTGTGATACTGTAATACATAATTTACCCACAGCCTACACACACAGCACCATGTATGTGTCACAGAATGCCAGCTGTGTGTGTGATACTGTAATACATTATGTACCCACAGCCTACACACACAGCACCATGTATGTGTCACAGAATGCCAGCTGTGTGTGTGATACTGTAATACATAATTTACCCACAGCCTACACACACAGCACCATGTATGTGTCACAGAATGCCAGCTGTGTGTGTGATACTGTAATACATAATTTACCCACAGCCTACACAAACAGCACCATGTATGTGCCACAGAATGCCAGCTGTGTGTGTGATACTGTAATACATAATGTACCCACAGCCTACACACACACACAGCACCATGTATGTGTCACAGAATGCCAGCCAGCTGGGGATTCATAGTAACCTGGGGGTTGACTTCCTGGATGTAGCACTGGAGGGTGACGTGGAGGATAATATGATTGTATCACGAACATTTAGAAAGCCTAGTGCAGGCAATATTATCTTGCATGCAAAGTTATGCCATCCCTGTCACCTTATCCGTGCCATACCCAGGGGTCAACTGATTAGGTTGAGGAGGAATACCAAGAGTTTTGATGTATATATGGAGCAGTCCTTAGAATTATGTAAGAGGTTGGAGGTAAGAGGATATGACCCAGAATTATTAAATGTGCCATCGCTACGGAATTTGGCGGCGCTATACAAATAAATGATAATAATAATAATAATAAATGTGGCAAGAGTTGAAATTGGTCAGTCACATGAACCTACACATCATGCTAAACTCAAGAGTAAAGGTGTACAGCATGGTGATATATTATTTACAACTGAGTATACTACACAATTTCCAGAAATTGTACAAATACTTAAGAATAATTTATCCATTTTGTCTACTGATGATATATTAAAGGAATCAATAGGGTCATGTAAATTTGTTTCCAAAAAAAAACAGTCACACTAGCCACTACACTAGCACCTAGTATGGTACTAAGATCAGGAAATAAGAGGACCTGGCTAAATACAATAGGTAATTACAAATGTGGGGGTAGAGGTTGCCTCACTTGTGGCATGATAGATGTTAATAAAGAATTAAGATCATCAGTGCACAATTGTGTATACAGTATTGATTTTTATGCAAACTGTAGGACCACATTTGTGGTGTATCTGTTGGAGTGTTTGATTTGCCACAGCCAGTATGTTGGCAAAATGACGAGACAGATGGGCACAAGAGAACGTGAACACTTTAATGATGTCAAGAATTTTAACAAAGATTTCACTGTGGCTCAGCACTTCAATAGTGTGCACTTAACCAATGTGGGTAAATTTTCTATTAAAGCCATAGATTTAGCCCAGATGCCAGCTAGAGGGGGAAATAAATTCAAAATTCTAGACAAAAAATAACTCTATTGGATATATATATATATTCTCAAAAGGAGTCCCGTTGTAATTTTGAATAAATTAAACAGTATGCAATATGATTACAGTTTATCATGCTCCTAGCAAAGTATGCCCAAATTTGTTCTTTAGTGCCATTAAAATGTAGAATACTGGTATGATAACACTGTTGATTATGTGTATTATCTTTTGTTTTTAAAGTTGTCTGTATGTACCTTTAATTTTTTTATGTATTGGCAAATGTGTGGGCAATTGAAGCCCTATTTAAAGATGGATGTTGTACACAGTAATTGAGTCTTTGATGAAGCACCACTAGGGGACGCGAAACGCGTCAGCCTACCCACCCTGTCCATGTCTGTCTAGGTTTTATTTTCACAAATAAACCTGTGTTTTCATTTGGTTCAGTTGTGCAGCCTTTTTTTTATTGATATGGCTGCACCTCACTGATGAGGCCCACACTAGGCCAAAACGTAAGTCTGGAGTTTTGCTGTTTCTCTCGTTCAGAGAGAGATTGTCTGGTATTCTGTGGCTGCACTGTACTGTTAAATCAGGATTAGACTGATATGCTACAGGAAAGTTCTTCTCTGTGAAAGGCACATGTTGAGCAAAAAGAGGCTGCTTCTTGGGTGGTAACTAGCTATAGAACAAGCTATTATGCTATTGTTCGCTCCCAGGTTGAGCACTTCTCTCTTTTATGCACTGCTGGGGAGCTAGGTTAACACATTGGTAAGCCATCAAATCAGTAGCTAGCTCCCAGTTCCGGAGCCTACCTAGGTATGCTTTTACATAGTAACATAGTAGATGAGGTTGAAAGAAGACAGTCCATCGAGTTCAACCTTTTCAACAAAGGATACCAAGAGAACTAGCCAAATTAAAGAAATTAAGTAAATTGGAAAGTTGTTTAGAATTGTATGTTCTATCTGAATCAGGGAAGAAAAATTCTGGGTTTCATTTCCCTTTAAGTTTTGATCTGCTTATTGTTCCCCTGGGTGCTGCTACAGAATATGTCACCTCTATATAAAGAACATGACTTGCACTATATATAGTTGTTGGTATTTAATCCTGCCTTGCTCTATGAACTCACTGCAGATACTTTCCGTATAATGTGCTCTGTCTGTAACCGCTTTGCATCAGTAGCTCTTCAGTTTGCATCAGTTTGGGATTCTGTGACCCCTAAACACCCAGTCAGGATACTGATGCAAGATGCCCCGGCCATGCACTTCCTCACTCCCTAACTCCTCTCAAAACCACTAGAAGCAGAGCTCATGTTTACATAGTCCCTTGGCATGAATTGTGTCTGCGGTGACTGAGGCCTCTGGGCTGCAAATGTGAAATTATCCCAAAATCAGTATAGCAAATAACAGGAATTTAATATTCATGGTAAAGGTGTTGTGCTGTATTATTAATATTATTATTATTATTGTTATTATTATTATAATTATTATTATTATTATTACTAATATTTATTATTAATTTTATTATTACTGTTATTTTTATTATTATTATTACTTTTATTATTACTGTTATTTTTATTATATTATTATTATTGTTATTATTAATATTATTATTATATTATTATTATTATTATTATTACTGTCATTATTATTATTACCGTTATTATTATTATTACTATTATTATTATTATTATATTATTATTATTATTACTACTATCATTATTATTATTACTATCATTATTATTATTACTAATATTTATTATTATTATTGCTGTTATTATTATTACTAATATTTATTATTATTATTACTATTATTATTAGTATAATTATTATTATTATTACTATTATTATTATTATCACTGTCATAATTGTTATTAATGTTATTATTATTATTACTATCATTATTATTTGTATTATTACTAATAATATTATTATTACTACTTGCGGTGGCTATATGGCAGTATACGGGTTAAAAGATTAGATGGGTACATGCGGTGGGTATGTGGCGGTATATCGTTTAATAGATTAGATGGGTACTTGTGGGTATGTGGTGTTATAGGGGTTAATAGATTAGATGGGTACTTGCGGTGGGTATGTGGTGATTGAGGGATTAATAGTTCAGATGGTTACCTGTGGTAGGTATGTGGTGGTTGTGTGGTTAATAGATTAGATTGGTACTTGCGTTGGTTATGTGGTGGTGTAGAGGTTAACAGATTAGATGGGTTCTTGCGGTGGGTATGTGGCCTTATAGGGTTAACAAGATAGCTATATGTGGTGGTATGTGACGATTAACAGGATAGATGCTTGCGGTGGGTATGTGGCAGTTTAGATATTTATTAGTGTAGTGGCAGTTTGTGATCGTGGGGTACTTCGGTTTAGCGTTATTAGAATTAGTGGTTAGGCACACTGCAGTTATATTTCAGGGTATAGTTTACTATACATCGCCAATATGGGCAGCAATGCTGGGAGTTATCTATCACCAGCATCGCCAAACTGTGGCATGTATAGTTAACGCCTCTCAGCAATGCCGTCTGTTATCATCGATGTCGAAGCTTGGAATATTTTGCATAACATAGTGGCAGATCCCTTGGAATATCTCGCCGCCTCGTAGCACTTTCGATCATTGAGCCTAAGTGAGGGCTTATAGCTTAGCAAGGATTACCTATTTGTGTCCCTAATTGCTGTGGTCTTTTATGTAGGACTTTGTTCATGGTGACTTTTGTCGGATATTTGCAGAGATCATTATATATGGGACAGTGCACTTATGTTCCTATTATTTGGCAGATTTTGAGTAAAATTCATTGAAGGAATAGGAGCTATAGATCTGTATTCTATGGAAATAAGTGTGGGGACATTATACAGACATAGATATAAATGATAGGCATTAGAATATGTTGGTGGTTATGGTGCACTACTATCACGTTGCCATCTGTAATTTAAAGTGATTGCAAAGTTTAAGGAATTAGTGCCCTGTATCTAAAATTAAAAACAGGGGGACTTTAATTCATTAAACTTTACAAACACGCTTCTTTTTTAAAATACTTACCATTTTGTAACAGTAAACAGACTGGTAATTCTCCTGCCTGCATCTTCGACTGTATTGAGCAGATCGATGAGGAATCTGGCTTCCTCCAATCGTTGCATGCCCCCTTTTGCATCCAGCTCGTGGAGCACGCAACAATTGGAGGACGCCGGATTCGTCATCGATATGCTAACTACAAAAGGAGATGTGGGCGGAGGATCAGTGGTCTGTTTACCGTAACAAAATGGTAAGTATTTTAAAAAAGAAGCATGTTTGTAAAGTTTAATTAAAGTGCCCCTGTTTTTAAGAGTATTTTTAGATAGGGGACACTTATGGCTTAACCTTTATAATCACTTTAATCAGCCTGAGCTATAAGTAAGGAATTTGAGCTTGTCTACCAAATTAGTTACCAGTAGCTTATAGGACCTATTTTAGTCAGTGTAGATATTATTTATATGCTGAATGTACATATGCGAGTGATGGTGACTTTTTCATCCTTAGCAACGGGAGTGGATATTAGAAGCTGATATCTGTTATAACCAGAGGTCAGCTAATATGTTACTCTTACCTGTGCCCTATTCAGCTTGAGCAATAATGTCTTTGTCATAGGTATTTTGCAACATTTGAAAAATGAAACAAATTTTAACACGTTTGTTTGTTTCGAATTTTGAATGTGAATACAACATTCTAACATTCGTTTAACATAATAATATGTCTAAAGCCTGCTTTAAATGTAATATTCTATTCGAATTGTTCTAATAATTTGATTTGAATTATGCAATATTAGTATTTGAACATTTTTAATTGATATACTTGTAATAGTATTTCTTGTGCTTTCTTTAAACGTAATATTCTAATTATGTAATATTCTAAATAGAAACATTCGACCTTATATATTTGTATCTTTTTTGTATCAATTTACTAAATTCACTACCACATGAACTATTGAACTTCTGAATAGTGCTTGTTAAATCCAATGTTACATTTTAAATTTCGAATGAGGATATTCGATCTAATTATGAACATTTCAAAATGAAAGTAACATTCGAAAACTGGAAATAACATTTGATAACCGAATTTTAATGGATTTTTATTCTTATCAATATTCGACTGTCCAAAACTAATGTCCACAGGACTATCTGTTTTACAAAATGAATAACACTTTCAGCACATTTGCCCATCCCTACTGTAAACCCCTCTTAAAAGTTTTCTATAAGTTTAATTTGTTCCTATCGTTCTATAACAAAAATTATCATATATTACTTGCTATAGTAATATGTACAGATTAGTATTTAAAGTGATGGTAAACTTTATGTTTGTAGTTACAATTGCCTAGATTACGAGTTTTGCGGTAAGAGGGGTGTGTTGCTAACTTGCACGTTATTCTCACCGCTCACTTCCCTACAGTGCTGGTATTACAGGTTTTTATCAACCCGGTGTTAACAGGCAAGAAGTGAGCTTAGAGCAAAATTGCGCTTCACACTGCACTCCAATACCAGCGCTGCTTAAGTGAGCTGTGAGCTGGTTATACGTGCTCGTGCACTATTTCCCCATAGACATCAATGGGGAAAGCCGGCTGAGAAAAAGTCTAACACCTGCAATAAAGCAGCGTAAAACTCAGTAACGCAGCCCCATTGATTCCTAGGGGGAAACTAAAGTTATGTTTACACCTAACACCCTAACATGAACCCCTAGTCTAAACACCCCTAATCTTACACTTATTAACCCCTAATCTGCCGCCCCCGACATCGCCGACACCTACATTATACTTATTAACCCCTAATCTGCCGCTCCGGACATCGCCGACACCTACATTATACTTATTAACCCCTAATCTGCTGCCCTCAACATTTCTATTCTAAATTTATTAACCCCTAACCCTAAGTCTAACCCTAACACCCCCTAATTTAATTATAATTTAAATAAATCTAAATAAAATTCCTATCATTAACTAAATTATTCCTATTTAAAACTAAATACTTACCTATAAAATAAAACCTACGCTAGCTACAATATAACTAATAGTTACATTGTATCTAGTTTAGGGTTTATTTTTATTTTACAGGCAAGTTTGTATTTATTTTAACTAGGTAGAATAGTTACTAAATAGTTATCAACTATTTAATAACTACCTAGCTAAAATAAATACAAATTAACCTGTAAAATAAAACCTAATCTAAATTACACTAACACCTAACACTACACTACAATTAAATAAAATAAGTTTTGCGGTAAGAGGGGTGTGTTGCTAACTTGCACGTTATTCTCACCACTCACTTCCCTACAGTGCTGGTATTACGGGTTTTTATCAACCCGGTGTTAACAGGCAAGAAGTGAGCTTAGAGCAAAATTGCGCTTCACACTGCACTCCAATACCAGCGCTGCTTAAGTGAGCTGTGAGCTGGTTATACGTGCTTGTGCACTATTTCCCCATAGACATCAATGGGGAAAGCCGGCTGAGGAAAAGTCTAACACCTGCAATAAAGCAGCGTAAAACTCAGTAACGCAGCCCCATTGATTCCTAGGGGGAAACTAAAGTTATGTTTACACCTAACACCCTAACATGAACCCCTAGTCTAAACACCCCTAATCTTACACTTATTAACCCCTAATCTGCCGCCCCCGACATTGCCGACACCTACATTATACTTATTAACCCCTAATCTGCCGCTCCGGACATCGCCGACACCTACATTATACTTATTAACCCCTAATCTGCTGCCCTCAACATCGCCGACACCTACATTATATTTATTAACCCCTAATCTCCCTCCCCCAATGTCGCCGCAAACTACCTACCTTTATTAACCCCTAATCTGCCGTCCCCAACGTTGCTGCTACTATTCTAAATTTATTAACCCCTAAACCTAAGTCTAACCCTAACACCCCCTAACTTAATTATAATTTAAATAAATCTAAATAAAATTCCTATCATTAACTAAATTATTTAAAACTAAATACTTACCTATAAAATAAAATCTACGCTAGCTACAATATAACTAATAGTTACATTGTATCTATCTTAGGGTTTATTTTTATTTTACAGGCAAGTTTGTATTTATTTTAACTAGGTAGAATAGTTACTAAATAGTTATCAACTATTTTATAACTACCTAGCTAAAATAAATACAAATTTACCTGTAAAATAAAACCTAATCTAAATTACACTAACACCTAATACTACACTACAATTAAATAAATTAACTAAATGAAATAAAATTAACTAAATTCAATACAATTGGCTAAATTACAAAACAAAAACACTAAATTACAGAAAATAAAAAACAAATGACAAGATATTTAAACTAATTACACCTAATCTAATAGCCCTATCAAAATAAAAAAGCCCCCCCCCAAATAAAAAAAAAACCCTAGCCTAACCTTAACTACCAATAGCCATTAAAGGGCCTTTTGCAGGGCATTGCCCCCAAGAAATCAGCTCTTTTATCTGTAAAAAAAAATACACACAACCCCCACAACAATAAAACCCACCACCCACCCACACAACCAACCCCCCAAATAAAACCCTAACTAAAAAAAACTAAGCTCCCCATTGCCCTGACAAGGGCATTTGGATGGGCATTGTCCTTAAAAGGGCATTTAGCTCTATTGTTGCCCAAAGCCCTAACCTAAAAAAAAAAAAAAACCAATACACCCTTAAAAAATCCTAACACTAACCCCCGAAGATTCACTTACCGGGAGAAGTCTTCATCCAAGCGGCAAGTTGTCCTCAGCGAAGCCGGGAGAAGTGGTCCTCCAGACGGGCAGAAGTCTTCATTCAGACGGCATCTTCTATCTTCATCCTTCTGATGCGGAGCGGGTCCATCTTCAAGATATTCCAGCGCGGAGCATCCTCTTCCAACCACGACTACCCGACGAATGAAGGTACCTTTATGTGATGTCATCCAAGATGGCGTCCCTTAGATTCTTTTTTGCTGATAGAATTCTATCAGCCAATCGGAATTAAGGTTGAAAAAATCCTATTGGCTGATGCAATCAGCCAATAGGATTGAAGTTCAATCCTATTGGCTGATCCAATCAGCCAATAGGATTGAGCTTGCATTCTATTGGCTGTTCCAATCAGGAACATTGGCTGATTGATTTCTATCTATCTTCAGACTCGCCAGAAACAGCAGTTATGAAGCAGCGGTCTAAAGACCGCTGCTTCATAACCCTGTCCGCCTGCTCTGAGCAGGTGGACAGGAATCGCCAGAAATCCTCCCTGCTGGCGGCCCATTGGCCGCGAGTCTGCAGGGGGTGGCGTTGCACCAGCAGCTCTTGTGAGCTGCTGGTGCAATGCTAAATATGGAGAGTGTATTGCTCTCCACATTCAGCGAGGTCTTGCGGACCTGATCCGCAGTGTCGGATCAGGTCCGCAAGACCTTTCTTAAATAGGGGTCTAGGGGTTAATAAATGTAGTTAGGTGGCGGCGATGTTGGGGGCAGCAGATTAGGGGTTAATAGGTATAATGTAAGTGGCGGCGATGTCCGGAGCGGCAGATTAGGGGTTAATGAGTATAATGTAGGGGGCGGCGATGTTAGGGGCGGCAGATTAGGGGTTAATAATATTTAACTAGTGTTTGCGAGGCTGGAGTGCGGCGGTTCAGCGGTTAATATGTTTATTCTAGTGGCGGCGATGTCTGGAGCGGCAGATTAGGGGTTAATATTTTTATTTTAGTGTTTGCAATGCGGGAGGGCCTCGGTTTAGGGGTTAATAGGTAGTTTATGGGTGTTAGTGCACTTTTAGCACTTTAGTTATGAGTTTTATGCTACAGCTTTGTAGCGTAAAACTCATAACTACTGACTTTAAAATGCGTTAGGAATCTTGGCGGTAGAGGGTGTACTGCTCACTTTTTGGCCTCCCAGGACAAACTAGTAATATCAGCGCTATGGAAGTCCCATTGAAAAAAGACTATACGCAATTTGCGGTGCCCCTAAACAAGACTCGTAATACCAGCAGGCGTAAAAAAGCAGCGTTAGGACCTGTTAACGCTGCTTTTTCACCTTACCGCAAAACTCGTAATCTAGCCGAATGTTAATCATAAAATAAAAGATGGGGACTTTCATTCATTAAAGGGTTTGTAAACACTTAATTTTTTTGATAATTTCCCTTTTATATATGTCGCAGTACCACCGACCTTAATTTATATTGTATTTGCTACTTCACTAACGATTCAGGCTGTAGCAAATCGTATCGCGCCCCCTTTGGCGTCCAGCAAGTAAATAATAACTCCCCTGGTTTTGTACGCCAAAGGGTTCACGATCATGAAAGGGTTTGTAAGCAATAAGGGCTGGATTACAAGTGAGGCGCAAACTGTTTTGCGCAAGCGATATCGTCTTTTCGCAAGCCTTTTTAATTGCGCTGATATTCGCCATTTACACATCAATCCTTACTGTGATCTCAGAGCTGTGGTTAACTGTTTTCCCAAACAAAAAGCTGCACAAAATACTTCAAAAATACATAACAAAGCACAGTTACACTCATATTATTACTGTCTAATAGAAAATAATTTAAAAAAAATATTGCACAAAAAAGTTATATAAGGGCTCAAAGATATGAGGTCTCGGGTGTTAGAAAAAATAAAGCCGCTAAAGTACTTTAAGAAAGAGATACATACACATACATTGCTAAATATTTATTTGTATGTATATGTCTATATATGAATACATATATATTAATGTATTTATATGTGTATATATGTATTGACAGACATATATATATATATATATATATACACAAATAAACACATAATTATATATGTACACATATACATAAGTGCATTAGAGCCCTTTACCATTAAAGGGACAGTCTACACCAGAATTGTTATTGTTTAAAAAGATAGATAATCCCTTTATTACCCATTCCCCAGTTTTGCATAACCAACACAGTTATATTAATATATGTTTTACCTCTGTGCTTACCTTGTATCTAAGCCTCTGCAGACTGCCCCCTTATCTCAGTGCTTTTAATAGACATGCAGTTTAGCCAATCAATGCAGACTCCTAAATAACTCCACGGGAGTGAGCACAATGTTATCTATATGACACACATGAACTAGTACTGTCTAACTGTGAAAAACTTTTAAAATGCTCTGAGCTTAGAGGCGGTTTTCAACGGTTTAGAAATCAGTTTGAGCCTTCCTAGGTTTAGCTTTTGAAAAATACCACCAAGGAAACAAAGCAAATTTAATGATAAAAGTCAATTGGAAATGTAATTTCCTATCTGAATCATGAAAGTTTAAAGGGACATGAAACCCAATTTTCTTCTGTTAAGTGTGATCAGTCCACGGGTCATCATTACTTCTGGGATATTACTCCTCCCCAACAGGAAGTGCAAGAGGATTCACCCAGCAGAGCTGCATATAGCTCCTCCCCTCTACGTCACTCCCAGTCATTCTCTTGCACCCAACGACTAGATAGGATGTGTGAGAGGACTATGGTGATTATACTTAGTTTTATATCTTCAATCAAAAGTTTGTTATTTTAAAATAGCACCGGAGTGTGTTATTATCTCTCTGGCAGAGTTTGAAGAAGAATCTACCAGAGTTTTTGTTATGATTTTAGCCGGAGTAGTTAAGATCATATTGCTGTTTCTCGGCCATCTGAGGAGAGGTAAACTTCAGATCAGGGGACAGCGGGCAGATGAATCTGCATAGAGGTATGTAGCAGTTTTTATTTTCTGACAATGGAATTGATGAGAAAATCCTGCCATACCGATATAATGTCATGTATGTATACTTTACACTTCAGTATTCTGGGGAATGGTACTTCACTAGAATTACACTGTAAGAAATACATAAAGCTGTTTAATAACTAGAGATTATGTTTAACGTTTTTGCTGGAATGTAAAATCGTTTTCATTTACTGAGGTACTGAGTGAATAAATGTTTGGGCACTATTTTTCCACTTGGCAGTTGCTTAATCTGTTTTTCTGACAGTTTCTGTTCTCCCTCACTGCTGTGTGTGAGGGGGAGGGGCCGTTTTTTTGGCGCTTTTACTACGCATCAAATATTTCAGTCAGCAACTCATTGTATTCCCTGCATGATCCGGTTCATCTCTACAGAGCTCAGGGGTCTTCAAAACTTATTTTGAGGGAGGTAATTTCTCTCAGCAGAGCTGTGAGAATTATAGTTTGACTGAGATAAAAAACGTTTATTCTGTAATTTGTTTCCTGCTTTCAGAATTTGTTATCTTTGCTAATGGGATTAAACCTTTGCTAAAGTTGTGTTGTTTACAAGGATTGAGGCTATAACTGTTTCAATTTATTAATTTTCAACTGTCATAGATCTTCTGTGCTTCTTAAAGGCACAGTACGTTTTAATATTATTCTAATTGAATTGTATTTCCAAGTTGCAAGTTTATTTGCTAGTGTGTTAGACATGTCTGATTCAGAGGATGATACCTGTGTCATTTGTTGCAATGCCAAAGTGGAGCCCAATAGAAATTTATGTACTAACTGTATTGATGCTACTTTAAATAAAAGTCAATCTGTACAAATTGAACAAATTTCACCAAACAACGAGGGGAGAGTTATGCCGACTAACTCGCCTCACGTGTCAGTACCTACATCTCCCGCTCAGAGGGAGGTGCGTGATATTGTAGCGCCGAGTACATCTGGGCGGCCATTACAAATCACATTACAGGATATGGCTACTGTTATGACTGAGGTTTTGGCTAAATTACCAGAACTAAGAGGTAAGCGTGATCACTCTGGGGTGAGAACAGAGTGCGCTGATAATATTAGGGCCATGTCAGACACTGCGTCACAGGTGGCAGAACATGAGGACGGAGAACTTCATTCTGTGGGTGACGGTTCTGATCCAAACAGACTGGATTCAGATATTTCAAATTTTAAATTTAAACTGGAAAACCTCCGTGTATTACTAGGGGAGGTGTTAGCGGCTCTGAATGATTGTAACACAGTTGCAATACCAGAGAAAATGTGTAGGTTGGATAAATATTTTGCGGTACCGACGAGTACTGAGGTTTTTCCTATACCTAAGAGACTTACTGAAATTGTTACTAAGGAGTGGGATAGACCCGGTGTGCCGTTCTCACCCCCTCCGATATTTAGAAAAATGTTTCCAATAGACGCCACCACAAGGGACTTATGGCAAACGGTCCCTAAGGTGGAGGGAGCAGTTTCTACCTTAGCTAAGCGTACCACTATCCCGGTGGAGGATAGCTGTGCTTTTTCAGATCCAATGGATAAAAAGTTAGAGGGTTACCTTAAGAAAATGTTTGTTCAACAAGGTTTTATATTGCAACCCCTTGCATGCATTGCGCCGATCACGGCTGCAGCGGCATTCTGGATTGAGTCTCTGGAAGAGAACATTGGTTCAGCTACTCTGGACGACATTACGGACAGGCTTAGAGTCCTTAAACTAGCTAATTCATTCATTTCGGAGGCCGTAGTACATCTTACTAAACTTACGGCGAAGAATTCAGGATTCGCCATTCAGGCACGCAGGGCGCTGTGGCTAAAATCCTGGTCAGCTGATGTTACTTCTAAGTCTAAATTGCTTAATATACCTTTCAAAGGGCAGACCTTATTCGGGCCCGGGTTGAAAGAGATTATCGCTGACATTACAGGAGGTAAAGGCCATGCCCTGCCTCAGGACAAAGCCAAAGCCAAGACTAGACAGTCTAATTTTCGTTCCTTTCGTAATTTCAAAGCTGGAGCAGCATCAACTTCCTCTGCACCAAAACAGGAAGGAGCTGTTGCTCGCTACAGACAAGGCTGGAAACCTAACCAGTCCTGGAACAAGGGCAAGCAGACTAGGAAACCTGCTGCTGCCCCTAAAACAGCATGAATTGAGGGCCCCCGATCCGGGATCGGATCTAGTGGGGGGCAGACTTTCTCTCTTCGCCCAGGCTTGGGCAAGAGATGTTCAGGATCCCTGGGCGCTAGAGATAATATCTCAGGGATACCTTCTGGACTTCAAATACTCTCCTCCAAGAGAGAGATTTCATCTGTCAAGATTGTCAACAATCCAGACAAAGAAAGAGGCGTTTCTACGCTGCGTACAAGAGCTCTTGTTAATGGGAGTAATCCATCCAGTTCCACGATCGGAACAGGGACAGGGGTTTTACTCAAATCTGTTTGTGGTTCCCAAAAAAGAGGGAACTTTCAGAACAATCCTGGACTTAAAGATCCTAAACAAATTCCTAAGAGTTCCATCGTTCAAGATGGAGACTATTCGGACAATTTTACCTATGATCCAAGAGGGTCAGTACATGACCACTGTAGATTTAAAAGATGCTTACCTTCACATACCGATTCACAAAGAGCATTATCGGTACCTAAGGTTTGCCTTCCTAGACAGGCATTACCAGTTTGTGGCTCTTCCATTCGGATTGGCTACAGCTCCAAGAATCTTCACAAAGGTTCTGGGTGCTCTTCTGGCGGTACTAAGACTGCGGGGAATCTCGGTAGCTCCATACCTAGACGACATTCTGATACAAGCTTCAAGCTTTCAAACTGCCAAGTCTCATACAGAGTTAGTGCTGGCATTTCTAAGGTCACATGGATGGAAGGTGAACGAAAAGAAAAGTTCACTCGTTCCACTCACAAGAGTTCCCTTCCTGGGGACTCTTATAGATTCTGTAGAAATGAAGATTTACCTGACAGAGGACAGGCTAACAAGACTTCAAAGTGCTTGCCGCACCCTTCATTCCATTCAACACCCGTCAGTGGCTCAATGCATGGAGGTAATCGGCTTAATGGTAGCGGCAATGGACATAGTACCCTTTGCACGCTTACACCTCAGACCACTGCAACTGTGCATGCTAAGTCAGTGGAATGGGGATTACTCAGACTTATCCCCTTCTCTGAATCTGGATCAAGAGACCAGAAATTCTCTTCTATGGTGGCTTTCTCGGCCACATCTGTCCAGGGGGATGCCATTCAGCAGACCAGACTGGACAATTGTAACAACAGACGCCAGCCTTCTAGGTTGGGGTGCCGTCTGGAATTCTCTGAAGGCTCAGGGACAATGGAGTCAGGAGGAGAGTCTCCTGCCAATAAACATTCTGGAATTGAGAGCAGTTCTCAATGCCCTCCTGGCTTGGCCCCAGTTGACAACTCGGGGGTTCATCAGGTTTCAGTCGGACAACATCACGACTGTAGCTTACATCAACCATCAGGGAGGGACAAGAAGCTCCCTAGCTATGATGGAAGTATCAAAGATAATTCTCTGGGCAGAGTCTCACTCTTGCCACCTGTCAGCAATCCACATCCCGGGAGTGGAGAACTGGGAGGCGGATTTCTTAAGTCGTCAGACTTTTCATCCGGGGGAGTGGGAACTTCATCCGGAGGTCTTTGCCCAAATACTTCGACATTGGGGCAAACCAGAGATAGATCTCATGGCGTCTCGACAGAACGCCAAGCTTCCTCGTTACGGGTCCAGATCCAGGGATCCAGGAGCAGTCCTGATAGATGCTCTGACAGCACCTTGGGACTTCAGGATGGCTTACGTGTTTCCACCCTTCCCGTTGCTTCCGCGATTGATTGCCAGAATCAAACAAGAGAGAGCATCAGTGATTCTAATAGCACCTGCGTGGCCACGCAGGACTTGGTATGCAGACCTGGTGGACATGTCATCCTGTCCACCTTGGTCTCTACCTCTGAAACAGGACCTTCTGATACAGGGTCCCTTCAAACATCAAAATCTAACTTCTCTGAAGCTGACTGCTTGGAAATTGAACGCTTGATTTTATCAAGACGTGGGTTTTCTGAGTCAGTTATTGATACCTTAATACAGGCTAGGAAACCTGTTACCAGAAAGATTTACCATAAGATATGGCGTAAATACCTATATTGGTGTGAATCCAAAGGTTACTCTTGGAGTAAGGTTAGGATTCCTAGGATATTGTCTTTTCTACAAGAAGGTTTAGAAAAGGGTTTATCTGCTAGTTCATTAAAGGGACAGATCTCAGCTCTGTCCATTCTGTTACACAAACGTCTGTCAGAAGTTCCTGACGTCCAGGCTTTTTGTCAGGCTTTGACCAGGATTAAGCCTGTGTTTAAAACTGTTGCTCCACCATGGAGTTTAAACCTTGTTCTTAATGTTTTACAGGGCGTTCCGTTTGAACCCCTTCATTCCATTGATATAAAGTTGTTATCTTGGAAAGTTCTATTTTTAATGGCTATTTCCTCGGCTCGAAGAGTCTCTGAATTATCAGCCTTACATTGTGATTCTCCTTATTTGATTTTTCATTCGGATAAGGTAGTCCTGCGTACTAAACCTGGGTTCTTACCTAAGGTAGTTACTAACAGGAATATCAATCAAGAGATTGTTGTTCCTTCTTTATGCCCAAATCCTTCTTCAAAGAAGGAACGTCTACTGCACAACCTGGATGTAGTCCGTGCTCTAAAATTTTACTTACAGGCAACTAAGGAATTTCGACAAACGTCTTCTCTGTTTGTCATTTACTCTGGGCAGAGGAGAGGTCAAAAAGCTTCCGCTACCTCTCTTTCTTTTTGGCTTCGTAGCATAATTCGTTTAGCTTATGAGACTGCTGGACAGCAGCCTCCTGAAAGAATTACAGCTCATTCTACTAGAGCTGTGGCTTCCACTTGGGCCTTCAAGAATGAGGCCTCTGTTGAACAGATTTGCAAGGCTGCAACTTGGTCTTCGCTTCATACTTTTTCCAAATTTTACAAATTTGACACTTTTGCTTCATCTGAGGCTATTTTGGGGAGAAAGGTTCTTCAGGCAGTGGTTCCTTCTGTATAAAGAGCCTGCCTATCCCTCCCGTCATCCGTGTACTTTTGCTTTGGTATTGGTATCCCAGAAGTAATGATGACCCGTGGACTGATCACACTTAACAGAAGAAAACATAATTTATGCTTACCTGATAAATTCCTTTCTTCTGTAGTGTGATCAGTCCACGGCCCGCCCTGTTTTTAAGGCAGGTAAATATTTTTTAATTTATACTCCAGTCACCACTTCACCCTTGGCTTTTCCTTTCTCGTTGGTCCTTGGTCGAATGACTGGGAGTGACGTAGAGGGGAGGAGCTATATGCAGCTCTGCTGGGTGAATCCTCTTGCACTTCCTGTTGGGGAGGAGTAATATCCCAGAAGTAATGATGACCCGTGGACTGATCACACTACAGAAGAAAGGAATTTATCAGGTAAGCATAAATTATGTTTTTTTTATTTCGTGATTTAGAAAGAGCATGTAATTTTAAACAACTTTCTAATTTACTTCTATTATCTAATTTGCTTCATTCTCTTGATATCACTTACTGAAAAGCATATCTAGATATGCTCAGTAGCTGATGATTGGTTGCTGCACATAAAGGCCTTGTGTGATTGGCTCACACATGTGCATTGCTATTTCTTCAACAAAGGATATCTAAAGAATTGAGCAAATTAGATAATAGAAGTAAATTGGAAAGTTGTTTACAATTGCATGCCCTATCTGAATCATGAAAGTTTAATTTTGACTAGACTGACCCTTTAATTTTGACTAGACTGTCCCTTTAAGTAAATGAAAAGATGTAAAAACATATTTTTGCAATATTCATATTTAATAAAGATTTTAACTATGTATTTACTGTAAATATTTCACATTTGCTAATGCGAATATGCTATGATGTTTGCGCGATGGGTGTTATATATTTATTTTTTTTAAACAAATTTTTTCTCTCCACTGACTTCTATAGGGGAATGCGAAAATGCGATCATGTTTGCGCGATCTCGGGTGTTTATTTTCTACTTTTTTTTTTCTCCATTGATTTCTATGAGGGAATACATACATGCGCACAGAAAAATTTAAGTTAGGATTTTTGCGCTATTCGGGTTACTGCTTGCGCAGAATACGTTTTTTTGGAACTAATACGAACGCAACCCAACTAGCACAAAAAGCTTAACTCCAGCTGAGTTTTCTCAATTGCAAAAAAAATAATACTGCACCACTTGTAATCTAGTTCTTCATTTTTTTTAATAATTACCCTTTCATGTTTTCATAAATGTCGCCATTCCTCTGCCTGTAACGTATACTGTATTTCTTACTTTACTGACGATTCAAACTGTAGCCAATCATATCACACCCCTTTGGTGGTCTGCATTGTTATGCAAACTGAAAAAAGTGAGGTTTGTCCTTTGAGACCCAAGAGCGGTCTCCTATACTTGAGACTACCTTCTGTAGCTTCCATATTTCTCTCAGGCTGCGCACGCTTAGTCCTCTCAGGCTGTGCACTTGTATCCCTCACAGTTTACTGACATCCCTTACAGATGTGGTATATTGGTACTTACGTGCTGCCTCAGTAAATACTCAGAATTTCTTCTCTCAGATCAGCCGCTGGACCGCTGCAGAGACAGTTATTTCAGTTGAGCAGAGTGACTTGGTCATAAGGGGCATAATTGTGGATTAAAACAACTTTATTTAAAACAAATATGGATGTTATATAGCATATGAAAAAACTTATACTGGGAAATTAACTTTTGTACTAAAGCAATGAGTCTCACTACCATCCTAATGCACATTAAAATTATTCCTGCAGTATCCGCTCTGAGATTGTATTGTGTGTGTATATATGTATGTGTCTTTGCTTTTCTAAGAGGCTCTTTTAGGTGCTTACCCAATCCCACTTCAAGGACTATGTCACAGAGCCACTAGAGGAAAATCTACAATAGTGTAGTATGCCAATAAACGGATAGCCCATAAAATAATGTACTCACAAGATGTGTAGCTAATATTCAGCCAGTTTATAGTAGGTCAAATAAACAGCACCTTCATGTACAAATACTCGCTTGTATTAGCCAAGAGCATTTCAACGGTCTTACGCCGTCTTTCTCGAGAGCATGAAGTTTTACAAATGTTTCCGCTAACACAGTGGTTTAAATGCATTCAATAAATCCCACCCCTTTTGGTAATATATAAAAATATTCCGATTTAGGGGTGTTACGATTAAAATGAAAACACAATTTCTAAAAATACATCAGCATTTCTTAGTTTAAAAAGGAATTTAAAATATATTTAAAAAACAAACAAACAATCATTTATCACAAAATAAACATTAACCTATCGCTATGTACACAATTTTAAGCTAACCAATGACATTCTAAAAGGCTGACCAATCAGCATTATCCTAGTTCAGTTCTCAATCAGGTACCTGTGTGTCATCAGTTCTCCATCAGGAGGGTTCCGATCACGTGGTTCCAGTTGTCCAATCCGTGTCTGTCAAAAACATTCACTTTATATTTGAATCTTCGCATAATGTGTTCATAAATTCCCATGGATAAAGTCTGTAGGTGAAATATATATGTTAGGGGGAGAAATATGTGAGAAAGATGTATCAGACAAACAAAATAAAAACTGAGCATTGCTGACTGTATAAGGGACATTGCTACATTGTATATCTACACAGATAAATACAAGTGATTACATAATTAAATGAATTCCATTAGAACGAATACATTTTTACAAAAAATGACTTGTTATTCTTTACCAATGTTTATTAATTTGTGGTTTGCTTATATTGGTATCTATGTAATGATACCCTTTATATTAAATTAGTGAAACAATATGAAGTTTTAATAGTGAAAAGTGTGAATATAGAAGAATAAAAATATAAGAAATATATAAAAAAAATATGAAAAATTTGAATATGAAAAATAAAAGTATAAAAATTATAAAAAGGCAGCAATGTTAACATCCTTATTCATACCCCATTGTCTGTAAGTTTTCATGGTGTGAATCCACCATAGTTCTCTCTGATTTAATTGTCTATCTATTTTTCCTCCTCTTCAGTGAACTGAGACTTGTTTCACACCCAGCCACTGAAAGGATTGTTTATTGAAATGCATACAGTTGTTGCAATGGAGGGGGCTCCCCATGGTCATTATGTTTCTTGTCAATTTTATTTAGGTGTCCCAGAATTCTAGTTTTCAGAAATCTGGAAGTTTGTCACAAATACTGACTTTTACATCCACATTGTAACAAATATATTATATTTTTAGAATTGCAAGTAATAAAGGTTTTAATTTCAAATTCCTTTCCAGTTATTGTTGAAGTAAAAGTTTTATGTACTCTTTTGGTATAGTTACAAACTTTGCATCTACCAAAAGTATAAAAACCATTGAATTCCATTGGCGGCGGGTGATTGGGTGGCCCCTTTGGCTGGTATCAGTGGAGCTGCGCCAGATGGACAGGGAATTGCAGGGGGAGCAGAGCCTGGTGGCAGTGGGGGAAGCCAGGGGGTGGAAAGTACTAAAGGTATCTGAGAAGGCGTACAGAAGACCTTGCTTGTTCTCCATCGGTCAGTTAGAGATTCATTTCATGTCTGATATTAAGGAGAAAATCTGGAAAAGAGAAGTTTTTAAACTTTTGTCTCCGCTGCCGGTGGACTGGACACTAGAGGTGAAGGAAGATTCCAAGTTGGAGCAGGGAAAAAAAGAGAAGGAGGGAAGGAAAATTGCTACAGGAAGTTGCCTAAGAACTTTAGCAACTGGTCATGTGCATTTTGGAAAGCGTTATTGGGGAGAAGTTCCCTGATCAGGGATCTTCTTTATTTTGCTGATTTAATGAGATAGATGTGCTTGGGGGAATGGCGTGGTGGCGGTACGATGAGCAGTTCCATCAAATTGATGGTTCGGCCAGAAATGTGGTGGGATGACCGTGATATGGTTGGAGATTATGATTCCATTGCGGGTGGGGCAGTCCTTTCAGGCCAGAGTAGGAGCCTTAGGGTCTTTCTCAGAGGGCAATACAGCAGTCGCCATCCGTAAAGGACTGTGTTTTTAGTTCAGTGATGGTCATTGTAGATTCAGAGGATCTTTTAAATATAAGCATGCGTGTTCAGGGTGCAGGGGGAACCTACTTCCTCTCTAGGTGCTTTAAGAAAGGAAAGGTTGGGGGTAAGCAGTGCGAAGGTTCTGCTTCGAGCTCGAACATCATTGAAGGCAGAAAGGATGACCCCATGGCTAAAACGCTACACTAGAAAGTGAGGGAACAGCTTGGTGATAGAAGTTCTTTTATCAAGGTTCAGCTCTGGGTTTAGAATTCTGTTTACTGAACAAGGGGGTTAACGTTTGTCAGGCAACCTTAAGTCGGCCAGGGAGTATCCGGATGTGGTGCAGGGTAAATTGTCAAAGGAGGCTGAACTTGGAAGGATGGCGGGCCCTTTTCTGGAGCCTCTTTTCCTGAATTTGAGGAGTTCACCTCTTGGGGTGGTCCCCAAAATGGTGGCTGGTCAATTTAGGATTATCCATCATTTATCTTATCCAAAGGGATCTTAGGTGAATGATGGGTCTTACTGGGCAAAGTGGATTTTGAATCTGCCTTCCGGCTATTACCAGTTCACCTGGGCTGTTCTATATCCTGCTTGTATTTTGAAATCTTTAGTTGTTTCATCGAGTAGGTAGTTCGGGTTCAGGCGGGGGCGGCATTGATGGTTTATTAGCTTGATGATTTTTTGTTAGTGGGCCCAAGGGATTTGGGTTTGTGCCAGCATCTCATGGACACATTTGGGCTGAGGAGAGGGATTTTGACATTCCAGTGGCAGAAGAAAAGACAGATTGTCTGGTAAAGACATTGAGTTTTTTGGGGGATCCAAAACAACGCGGATCTGATAGAATGCTGTTTACCTGAGGACAAGTTCAATGATTTGAGGGCCTGCATAGAAAAGGCATTGGGATCTGAGAAGATTACGTTGAGAGCCTTGCAATCCCTACTAGGTAAGTTGAATTTTGCATGGCAGATCATTCCTGTGGGGAGAATCATTTGCAGGCGTCTTTCATTGGCAACAGCAGGGGTAAGGTTGCCTTACTGTAGTATCATATAAGTTAGCCTTATTGTTCAAATTTATGGGTGGTGAGTATGTGACAAAGTCTTTCGTGGTCAGGATGGCCTTAACAAGGGGAAGCTTGTGAAGGATAGCAGGCATATGGTGTTGTTTTCACTGCTGAGGGCTATAGTTGAGATACTGCCTTCTGTATGCACCTCTGAATTTGAAGGTCTGTTTTTTCGCACAGCTTTTAGTCTTTCATTTTATGTGGCCTTTCACATTTCAGAACTGGTCGGTAAGAGCAGAGCAGATCCTGGGGGCTGCAATAGTCTGATGTTATGGTGGGGGAAATGTTCTATTGTTTTATGGTTGTGGAGGTCAAAATCGGAACAAAGGGGGGCAGGGAAGCTGATTTGGCTATTTGCCATTGGGGGGCATTGTTGCCCGGTTGGGTCAGTGGTTGAATTTTTGAGGGTGCATCCATTAGTCGGGGGTCCTCTACTCATTCAATGGGATGGGTCATCCTTATCTAGATTTCAATTTGTGGCTGTCTTTCGGCAGAGTTTGCAGAGGTTGGGTTTGGGGGTTGATGAGAATGGTTTCCATTCATTTCGGATAACAGCCAATTTGGGTTTGGGTAAGTTTATGGTTAATAGTATTGGGAAGGGGCAATCAAATGCTTTCTGATTATATGTGGGACTCTCTTTAATGGCTTGAATTTATTTCATGCTTTCTTTTGCAGATTTGGTGCATTGCTGGATTATTGGTAACTCATATATTTTCTGGGCCAGGAGAGTGGCAGCATTTATAGAAGAGGGGATTCAGCTGGGTTTTGCTAAGAGCAATGTGGTGGTTAGATGGTTAGGCGCATAAGGTGGCACCAGGTATTACCTAGGGTGGTGGCTTACGCCAGAATGCTTGGACCTCCCAATATGTTAGTCATTCATGCAGGGGGAAATGACTTAGGCTTTATGTCACAGAAGCAATTGATTGATAAGATATGCCTTGTTGTTGAGAGATTGGTTGAGTTGTTTCCTGGAGTAGTTGTGGTGTGGTACAAGAATGAGCCGAGGGTGGAGATTTGTCTGGGATGTCCAACGGTTGGAAGAAAATGAATAGAATAGCTAGCAGTTTTGTAACTATCCTGGAGGGGGATTGGGGTTCGTCATGTTGAGTTTTAAGGTGAATCTGGTTGTTGCTTCTTTTTAAAAGATGGCGTTCCTCTAAATAAAGTTGGCTTACGGCTGTGTAATTTTAACATCAAGGAAGGGGTGATAAAAGCTGTTGTTGCGGGGCTTAACGATATTGTCGAGCTGTGGCGTGGGGCTTGCCCTTGCTGGAGTAGATACGGGATGATTTCTGTGTACCTCCTGTTGGGTTTTAACGGAAAAGGATATTTAATGGGGACGTGCCTTTTATGTATGGAAGGTTCCCGTTGGGACCTAACACAACATAAATACATTAAAATAAAGTGTTACACGCTGTGGGCCATATTACTAGTGGAACGCAAAATTGTGCTTTCGTAAGCATGATATTTGCGCTCCACTCGTAATACCAGCACTAGCAGTTGTGTGCTGGTATCTGAAGTGGCCCGCAATATAATTGCGACCTCGTGTTCACATTGCTAGGAAGCTATGCGCTATAGAGCTTGCTTCCATAGGCTCCAATAAGAGCCTTGTTCTCATGCCCTGAGGCAGGGTATGAGAATTAGGTAAGTGAAGGGGGTAAATTGCGCAGCGATGGGCAGCAAATGTAAATATATATGAATATGAATATATACATATATATTTATGTGTTAATATGTGTATATACATATGTGTACATACATATCAACACATGGATGCTATTTTTTTATTTTATTTAAACACAACCTCACACTAAAGTTTGAGGGCAATTGGGGCACATTTTGAAAATTATGTAATGACTGGTTATTTATTAAATGCCCGTAAACGGGCAAATTTGCCTGTTTGTGGGTGTGTATAAATTGGCGCTCTACTTGTAATTTAGCCCTGTGTCGGATTAGCGCGCAAACAAAAAGTGTTAAGTGTTAGGGTTTTTTTTTTAAAAAGCACACTCCATTGAAGGGCAGAAGAAGTTAATGCAGTGGCAATATCCAAAGTCCTGATGTTAGCACACGTGTTTCGCTTGCACACTAACTTTTTACTTTCAAAGGTGTTAGTGTGCGAGAGAAACCCGATACACGCTAACCTGACACAGCGTTAGAACAATTGCGCTAAGCCCAAAGTGAGTTATTATTAATTCACATTGCAATGTTCTACACATAGAAGAAAATATTCTTTTTATTTTTAAACATATATGTCTATATACATCTGATATTTTTTTTTGTAATACAGTATATATATATATATATATATATATATATATATATATATATATATATATATATATATATATATATATATATATATATATATATATATTAGCAGAAATAAAAACTTGCACTCACTGGGTATTTTTGAAATACCCAGTGAGTGCAAGTTTTTATTTCTGCTACTATGTATATCACTAGCACCCTGGCAGATGAAGGAAGGGGAGAGTGCACATCCTGGCTATATATATATATATATATATATATATATATATATATATATATATATAGCTATACTTATAAATCTTTATGAATATATATCGGTATAGATATATACAGAGATAAATAGATATATAGATAGATGATAGATAGATAGATAGATAGATAGATAGATAGATAGATAGATAAAAGAAAATGTCCTTTCTATGTTTATCTAAGTGAAGAGAAATTGGAATGTAAAATATTTAAATTAAATACATGGTAATCTGGCCCAAAAATATGTAGTTAAAACATTAAGATTTGTTTAGGACTTTGTATCATTGAAGTTGCTGCTCTTATCATTAGATAAAGAAATAGAGCAGTACCCCTTGTTATATCCCCCTGGAGCCATTAACTGCCAATAACACATAATTCCTATAAAGATGTATAAACTGCAGTTATCATTATTCATTTACTCTTAAACAAATTGGTAGGCGGCAAATAGTTATTTGCAGAGAGCAAGTCAGATTATGAAACCAGCAGCTATTTCACAAGGTAACAAGTTAGCAAATATGTAACTGGATGTGACCAAGGGAAGCCAAGACTGCAATAGAAAAAGTAGTATAGGGTTATTAAGAAACTAGATTTTTCATATCTCTTGAGATCTTATTGTGCAAATTCATCAGTCTGAAAATCATTAGTTCCGAGGTCTTGAAATACTACTGCTCAGTCATTCTTCACATAAGCTGCCATATGAATCTGTATTTGGCTATTCAGAAAAAATATAATAATAATAATTTTATTTTATTTTAATTTATCTATTTAGGAGTTGCGTCTATTTAACCCTTTGGCACCAGAGAATTCTGTAATAATTTGAAACTCGCTCTAGTAACTATTATCTTACCTATTCTTTCTTTACTCGGGGCATGTGCCTTTTAGTGAGCACTAATACAGATGTATGGGGTATACCTGTCAGCCAGTCAGCACTAATACAGCTTTATGAGGTTTGCCTGTCAGTCAGTAAGCACAAATACAGCTGTATGAGATGTCAGTCAGTCAGTGAGCACTAATACAGCTGTATGAAGTGTGCCTGTCAGTCAGTGAGCACTAATACAGCTGTATGAGGTGTGCCTGTCAGTCAGTGAGTGCTAATACAGCTGTATGAGATGTGCCTGTCAGTCAGTGAGCACTAATACAGCTGTATGAGATGTGCCTGTCAGCCAGTGAGCACTAATACAGCTGTATGAGGTGTGCCTGTCAGTCAGTGAGTGCTAATACAGCTGTATGAGATGTGCCTGTCAGTCAGTGAGCACTAATACAGCTGTATGAGGTGTGCCTGTCAGTCAGTGAGTGCTAATACAGCTGTATGAGATGTGCCTGTCAGTCAGTGAGAACTAATACAACTGTATGAGATGTCTGTCAGTCAGTAAGCACAAATGCGGCTGTATGAGAAGTTAGTCAGTCAGTGAGAACTAATACAGCTTTATGAGATGTCTATCAGCCAGTGAGCACTAATACAGCTGTATGAGATGTGCCTGTCAGTTAGTGAGCACTAATACAACTGTATGAGATGTGTCTGTCAGTCAGTGAGTGCTAATACAACTGTATGAGATGTGTCTGTCAGCCAGTGAGCACTAATACAGCTGTATGAGTTGTGCCTGTCAGTCAGTGAGCACTAATACAGCTGTATGAGATGTGCCTGTCAGTCAGTAAGCACTAATACAGCTGTATGAGATGTGCCTGTCCGTCAGTGAGCACTAATACAGCTGTAAGAGGTGTGCCTGTCAGTCAGTGAGCACTAATACAGCTGTATGAGATGTGCCTTTCAGCCAGTGATCAATAATACAGCTGTATGAGATGTGTGTGTCAGCCAGTGAGCACTAATACAGCTGTATTAGTGCTCACTGACTGACAGGCACATCTCATACAGCTGTATTAGTGCTCACTGATGGACAGGCACATCTCATACAGCTGTATTAGTGCTCACTGACTGACAGGCACATCTCATACAGCTGTATTAGTGCTCACTGACTGACAGGCACATCTCATACAGCTGTATGAGATGTGCCTGCCAGTCAGTGAGCACTAATACAGCTGTATGAAATGTGCCTTTCAACCAGTGAGCACTAATACAACTGTATGAGATGTGTCTGTCAGCCAGTGAGCACTAATACAGCTGTATGAGAGGTGCCTGTCAGTCAGTGAGCACTAATACAACTGTATGAGATGTGTCTGTCAGCCAGTGAGCACTAATACAGCTGTATGAGATGTGCCTGTCAGTCAGTGAGCACTAATACAGCTGTATGAGATGCGCCTTTCAGCCAGTGAGCAATAATACAGCTGTATGAGATGTGTGTGTCAGCCAGTGAGCACTAATACAGCTGTATGAGATGTCTGTCAGTCAGTGAACTCTAATACAGCTATATGAGATAAGCCTGTCAGCCAGCGAACACTAAACAGCTGTATGAGATGTGCCTGTCAGCCAGTGAGCACTAATAAAACTGTATGAGATTTGCCTGTCCGCCAATGAGCACTAATACATCTGTGTGAGATGTGCCTGTCAAGCAGTGAACACTAATACAGCTGAATGAGGTGTGTTTGTCAGCCAGTGAGCGCTAATACAGCTGTATGAGGTGTGCCTGTCAGCCAATGAGCACTAATACAGCTGTATGAGGTGTGTGTGTCAGCCAGTGAGCACTAATACAGCTATATGAGATAAGCCTGCCAGCCAGTGAACACTAATACAGCTGTATGAGATGTGCCTGTCAGCCAGTGAGCGCTAATACAACTGTATGAGATTTGCCTGTCCGCCAATGAGCACTAATACATCTGTGTGAGATGTGCCTGTCAGGCAGTGAACACTAATACAGCTGTATGAGGTGTTTTTGTCAGCCAGTGAGCGCTAATACAGCTGTATGAGATGTGCCTGTCAGCCAATGAACACTAATACAGCTGTATGAGGTGTGTGTGTCAGCCAGTGAGCACTAATACAGCTGTATGAGATGTGTGTGTTAGCCAGTGAGCGCTAATACAGCTGTATGAGATGTGCCTGTCAGCCAATGAGCACTAATACAGCTGTGCGAGATGTGCAAGTCAGCCAGTGAGCAGTAATAAAGCTGTATGAGATGTTCCTGTCAGTCAGTGAGAACTAATAAAGCTGTATGAGATGTGCCTGTCAGTCAGTAAGCGCTAATACAGCTGTATGAGATGTGTCTGTCAGCCAGTGAGCACTAATACAGGTGTATGAGATGTGTCTGTCAGCCAGTGAGCACTAATACAGCTGTATGAGATGTGCCTGTCAGCCAGTGAGCGCTAATACAGCTGTATGAGATGTGTCTGTAAGCCAGTAAGCACTAATTAAGCTGTATCAGATGTGCCTTTCAGTCAGTGAGCACTAATGCAGCTGTATGAGATGTCAGTCAGCACAAATGCAGCTGTATTAGATGTGCCTGTCAGCCAGTGAGCACTAATACAGCTGTATGAGGTGTGTCTGTCAGTCAGTGAGTGCTAATACAGCTGTATGAGATGTGCCTGTCAGTCAGTGAGCACTAATACAGCTGTATGAGGTGTGCCTGTCAGTCAGTGAGTGCTAATACAGCTGTATGAGGTGTGCCTGTCAGCCAGTGAGAACTAATACAGCTGTATGAGATGTGCCTGTCAGCCAGTGAGAACTAATACAGCTGTATGAGATGTCTGTCAGTCAGTAAGCACAAATACGGCTGTGTGAGATGTCAGTCAGTCAGTGAGAACTAATACAGCTTTATGAGATGTCTATCAGCCAGTGAGCACTAATACAGCTGTATGAGATGTGCCTGTCAGTCAGTGAGCACTAATACAGCTGTATGAGATGTGTCTGTCAGTCAGTGAGTGCTAATACAGCTGTATGAGATATGTCTGTCAGTCAGTGAGTGCTAATTTAGCTGTATGAGATGTGCCTGTCAGTGAGCAGTAATACAGCTGTATGAGGTGGGCCTGTCAGCCAGTGAGCACTAATACAGCTGTATGAGATGTGCCTGTCAGCCAGTGAGCAGTAATAAAGCTGTATGAGGTGTGTGTGTCAGCCAGTGAGCACTAATACAGCTGTATGAGGTGTGCCTGTCAACCAGTGAGCACTAATACAGCTGTATGAAATGTTCCTGTCAGTCAGTGAGCACTAATACAGCTGTATGAGATGTCTGTCAGTCAGTCAGCACTAATACAGCTGTATGAGGTGTGCCTGTCAGCCAGTGAGCAGTAAATCTAATACAGCTGTATGAGATGTGCCTGTCAGTCAGTGAGCACTAATACAGCTGTATGAGATGTGCCTGTCAGCCAGTGAGCGCTAATACAGCTGTATGAGATGTGTCTGTCAGTCAGTGAGCACTAATACAGCTGTATGAGATGTGCCTGTCAGTCAGTGAGCACTAATACAGCTGCATGTTATGTGTCTGTCAGTCAGTGAGCACTAATACAGCTGTATGAGATGTGCCTGTCAGTCAGTGAGCACTAATACAGCTGTATGAGATGTGTCTGTCAGTCATTGAGCACTAATACAGCTGTATGAGATGTGCCTGTCAATCAGTGAGCGCTAATACAATTGTATGAGATGTGTCTGTCAGCCAGTGAGCACTAATACAGCTGTATGAGGTGTGTCTGTCAGCCAGTGAGCACTAATACAGCTGTATGTGATGTGCCTGTCAGTCAGTGAGCACTAATACAGCTGTATGAGATGTGCCTGTCCGTCAGTGAGCACTAATACAGCTGTAAGAGGTGTGCCTGTCAGTCAGTGAGCACTAATACAGCTGTATGAGATGTGCCTTTCAGCCAGTGAGCAATAATACAGCTGTATGAGATGTGTGTGTCAGCCAGTGAGCACTAATACAGCTGTATGAGATGTCTGTCAGTCAGTGAACACTAATACAGCTATATGAGATAAGCCTGTCAGCTAGTGAACACTAATACAGCTGTATGAGATGTGCCTGTCAGCCAGTGAGCACTAATACAACTGTATGAGATTTGCCTGTCCGCCAATGAGCACTAATACATCTGTGTGAGATGTGCCTGTCAAACAGTGAGCACTAATACAGCTGTATGAGATGTTTGTCAGCCAGTGAGCGCTAATACAGCTGTATGAGATGTGCCTGTCAGCCAATGAGCACTAATACAGCTGTATGAGGTGTGTGTGTCAGCCAGTGAGCACTAATACAGCTGTATGAGGTGTGTGTGTCAGCCAGTGAGCACTAATACAGCTGTATGAGGTGTGCCTGTCAGCCAGTGAGCGTTAATACAGCTGTATGAGATGTGCCTATCAGCCAGTGAGCACTGAGCACTAATACAGATATATGAGATGTGCCTGTCAGCCAGTGAGCACTAATACAGCTGTATGAGATTTGCCTGTCAGCCAGTGAGCACTAATTCAGCTGTATGAGATGTGCCTGTCAGTCAGTGAGCACTAATACAGCTGTATGAGATGTGTCTGTCTGTCAGTCAGCACTAATACAGCTGTATGAGATGTGCCTGTCCGTCAGTGAGCACTAATACAGCTGTAAGAGGTGTGCCTGTCAGCCAGTGAGAACTAATACAGCTGTATGAGATGTGCCTGTCAGCCAGTGAGAACTAATACAGCTGTATGAGATGTCTGTCAGTCAGTAAGCACAAATACGGCTGTGTGAGATGTCAGTCAGTCAGTGAGAACTAATACAGCTTTATGAGATGTCTATCAGCCAGTGAGCACTAATACAGCTGTATGAGATGTGCCTGTCAGTCAGTGAGCACTAATACAGCTGTATGAGATGTGTCTGTCAGTCAGTGAGTGCTAATACAGCTGTATGAGATATGTCTGTCAGTCAGTGAGTGCTAATTTAGCTGTATGAGATGTGCCTGTCAGTGAGCAGTAATACAGCTGTATGAGGTGGGCCTGTCAGCCAGTGAGCACTAATACAGCTGTATGAGATGTGCCTGTCAGCCAGTGAGCAGTAATAAAGCTGTATGAGGTGTGTGTGTCAGCCAGTGAGCACTAATACAGCTGTATGAGGTGTGCCTGTCAACCAGTGAGCACTAATACAGCTGTATGAAATGTTCCTGTCAGTCAGTGAGCACTGATACAGCTGTATGAGATGTCTGTCAGTCAGTCAGCACTAATACAGCTGTATGAGGTGTGCCTGTCAGCCAGTGAGCAGTAAATCTAATACAGCTGTATGAGATGTGCCTGTCAGTCAGTGAGCACTAATACAGCTGTATGAGATGTGCCTGTCAGCCAGTGAGCGCTAATACAGCTGTATGAGATGTGTCTGTCAGTCAGTGAGCACTAATACAGCTGTATGAGATGTGCCTGTCAGTCAGTGAGCACTAATACAGCTGCATGTTATGTGTCTGTCAGTCAGTGAGCACTAATACAGCTGTATGAGATGTGCCTGTCAGTCAGTGAGCACTAATACAGCTGTATGAGATGTGTCTGTCAGTCATTGAGCACTAATACAGCTGTATGAGATGTGCCTGTCAATCAGTGAGCGCTAATACAATTGTATGAGATGTGTCTGTCAGCCAGTGAGCACTAATACAGCTGTATGAGGTGTGTCTGTCAGCCAGTGAGCACTAATACAGCTGTATGTGATGTGCCTGTCAGTCAGTGAGCACTAATACAGCTGTATGAGATGTGCCTGTCCGTCAGTGAGCACTAATACAGCTGTAAGAGGTGTGCCTGTCAGTCAGTGAGCACTAATACAGCTGTATGAGATGTGCCTTTCAGCCAGTGAGCAATAATACAGCTGTATGAGATGTGTGTGTCAGCCAGTGAGCACTAATACAGCTGTATGAGATGTCTGTCAGTCAGTGAACACTAATACAGCTATATGAGATAAGCCTGTCAGCTAGTGAACACTAATACAGCTGTATGAGATGTGCCTGTCAGCCAGTGAGCACTAATACAACTGTATGAGATTTGCCTGTCCGCCAATGAGCACTAATACATCTGTGTGAGATGTGCCTGTCAAACAGTGAGCACTAATACAGCTGTATGAGATGTTTGTCAGCCAGTGAGCGCTAATACAGCTGTATGAGATGTGCCTGTCAGCCAATGAGCACTAATACAGCTGTATGAGGTGTGTGTGTCAGCCAGTGAGCACTAATACAGCTGTATGAGGTGTGTGTGTCAGCCAGTGAGCACTAATACAGCTGTATGAGGTGTGCCTGTCAGCCAGTGAGCGTTAATACAGCTGTATGAGATGTGCCTATCAGCCAGTGAGCACTGAGCACTAATACAGATATATGAGATGTGCCTGTCAGCCAGTGAGCACTAATACAGCTGTATGAGATTTGCCTGTCAGCCAGTGAGCACTAATTCAGCTGTATGAGATGTGCCTGTCAGTCAGTGAGCACTAATACAGCTGTATGAGATGTGTCTGTCTGTCAGTCAGCACTAATACAGCTGTATGAGATGTGCCTGTCAGCCAGTGAGCACTAATAGAACTGTATGAGATGTGCCTGTCAGCCAGTGAGCGCGAATGCTGCTGTATGAGATGTGTGAGGTGTGTGTGTCAGCCAGTGAGCAATAATACAGCTGTATGAGATGTGCCTGTCAGCCAGTGAGCGTTAATACAGCTGTATGAGATGTGCCTATCAGCCAGTGAGCACTGAGCACTAATACAGATATATGAGATGTGTCTGTCAGCCAGTGAGCACTAATACAGCTGTATGAGATGTGTCTGTCAGCCAGTGAGCACTAATACAGCTGTATGAGGTGTGCCTGTCAGCCAGTGAGCACTAATACAGCTGTATGAGATGTGCCTGTCAGCCAGTGAGAGCTAATACAGCTGTATGAGATGTGCCTATCAGCCAGTGAGCACTAATTCAGCTGTATGAAATGTGCCTGTCAGTCAGTGAGCACTAATACAGCTGTATGAGATGTGCCTGTCAGCCAGTGAGCACTAATACAGCTGTATGAGATGTGCCTGTCAGCCAGTGAGCACTAATACAGCTGTATGAGATGTGCCTGTCAGCCAGTGAGCACTAATACAGCTGTATGAGATTTGTCTGTCAGTTAGTTAGCACTAATACAGCTGTATGAGATGTGTTTGTCAGCCAGTGAGCGCTAATACAGCTGTAGGAGATGTGCCTGTCATACAGTGAGCGCTAATACAGCTGTTGAGATGTGCCTGTTAGCCAGTGAGCGCTAATACAGCTGTATGAGGTGTGCCTGTCAGTCAGTCGGGCTAATACAACTGTATGAGATGTGCCTATCAGCCAGTGAGTGCTAATACAGGTGTATGAGGTGTGCCTGTCAGCCAGTGAGCACTAATACTGCTGTATGAGATGTGCCTGTCAGCCAATGAGCACTAATTCAGCTGTATAAGATGCGCCTGTCAGCCAGTGAGCACTAATACAGCTGTATGAGAGGCCTGTCAGGCAGTCAGCACTAATACAGCTGTATGAGGTGTGCCTGTCCATCAGTAAGCACTAATACAGCTGTATGAGATGTGCCTGTCAGTCAGTGAGCACTAAATCTAATACAGCTGTATGAGATGTGCCTGTCAGTCAGTGAGCACTAATACAGCTGTATGAGATGTGTTTGTCAGCCAGTGAGCACTAATACAGCTGTATGAGATGTGCCTGTCAGTCAATGAGCACTAATACAGCTGTATGAGGTGTGCCTGTCAGTCAGTGAGCACTAATACAGCTGTATGAGATGTGTCTGTCAGTCAGTGAGCACTAATACAGCTGTATGAGAAGTGCCTGTTAGCCAGTGAGCACTAATACAGCTGTATGAGGTGTGTCTGTCAGTCAGTGAGCACTAATACAGCTGTATGAGGTGTGCCTGTCAGTCAGTGAGCACTAATACAGCTGTATGAGATGTGTCTGTCAGTCAGTGAGCACTAATACAGCTGTATGAGATGTGCCTGTCAGCCAGTGAGCACTTATACAGCTGTATGAGATGTGTGTGTCAGCCAGTGAGCACTAATACAGCTGTATGAGATGTCTGTCAGTCAGTGAACACTAATACAGCTATATGAGATAAGCCTGTCAGCTAGTGAACACTAATACAGCTGTATGAGATGTGCCTGTCAGCCAGTGAGCACTAATACAACTGTATGAGATTTGCCTGTCCGCCAATGAGCACTAATACATCTGTGTGAGATGTGCCTGTCAGACAGTGAGCACTAATACAGCTGTATGAGATGTGTTTGTCAGCCAGTGAGCGCTAATACAGCTGTATGAGATGTGCCTGTCAGCCAATGAGCACTAATACAGCTGTATGAGGTGTGTGTGTCAGCCAGTGAGCACTAATACAGCTGTATGAGGTGTGTGTGTCAGCCAGTGAGCACTAATACAGCTGTATGAGGTGTGCCTGTCAGCCAGTGAGCGTTAATACAGCTGTATGAGATGTGCCTATCAGCCAGTGAGCACTGAGCACTAATACAGATATATGAGATGTGCCTGTCAGCCAGTGAGCACTAATACAGCTGTATGAGATTTGCCTGTCAGCCAGTGAGCACTAATTCAGCTGTATGAGATGTGCCTGTCAGTCAGTGAGCACTAATACAGCTGTATGAGATGTGTCTGTCTGTCAGTCAGCACTAATACAGCTGTATGAGATGTGCCTGTCAGCCAGTGAGCACTAATAGAACTGTATGAGATGTGCCTGTCAGCCAGTGAGCGCGAATGCTGCTGTATGAGATGTGTGAGGTGTGTGTGTCAGCCAGTGAGCAATAATACAGCTGTATGAGATGTGCCTGTCAGCCAGTGAGCGTTAATACAGCTGTATGAGATGTGCCTATCAGCCAGTGAGCACTGAGCACTAATACAGATATATGAGATGTGTCTGTCAGCCAGTGAGCACTAATACAGCTGTATGAGATGTGTCTGTCAGCCAGTGAGCACTAATACAGCTGTATGAGGTGTGCCTGTCAGCCAGTGAGCACTAATACAGCTGTATGAGATGTGCCTGTCAGCCAGTGAGAGCTAATACAGCTGTATGAGATGTGCCTATCAGCCAGTGAGCACTAATTCAGCTGTATGAAATGTGCCTGTCAGTCAGTGAGCACTAATACAGCTGTATGAGATGTGCCTGTCAGCCAGTGAGCACTAATACAGCTGTATGAGATGTGCCTGTCAGCCAGTGAGCACTAATACAGCTGTATGAGATGTGCCTGTCAGCCAGTGAGCACTAATACAGCTGTATGAGATTTGTCTGTCAGTTAGTTAGCACTAATACAGCTGTATGAGATGTGTTTGTCAGCCAGTGAGCGCTAATACAGCTGTAGGAGATGTGCCTGTCATACAGTGAGCGCTAATACAGCTGTTGAGATGTGCCTGTTAGCCAGTGAGCGCTAATACAGCTGTATGAGGTGTGCCTGTCAGTCAGTCGGGCTAATACAACTGTATGAGATGTGCCTATCAGCCAGTGAGTGCTAATACAGGTGTATGAGGTGTGCCTGTCAGCCAGTGAGCACTAATACTGCTGTATGAGATGTGCCTGTCAGCCAATGAGCACTAATTCAGCTGTATAAGATGCGCCTGTCAGCCAGTGAGCACTAATACAGCTGTATGAGAGGCCTGTCAGGCAGTCAGCACTAATACAGCTGTATGAGGTGTGCCTGTCCATCAGTAAGCACTAATACAGCTGTATGAGATGTGCCTGTCAGTCAGTGAGCACTAAATCTAATACAGCTGTATGAGATGTGCCTGTCAGTCAGTGAGCACTAATACAGCTGTATGAGATGTGTTTGTCAGCCAGTGAGCACTAATACAGCTGTATGAGATGTGCCTGTCAGTCAATGAGCACTAATACAGCTGTATGAGGTGTGCCTGTCAGTCAGTGAGCACTAATACAGCTGTATGAGATGTGTCTGTCAGTCAGTGAGCACTAATACAGCTGTATGAGAAGTGCCTGTTAGCCAGTGAGCACTAATACAGCTGTATGAGGTGTGTCTGTCAGTCAGTGAGCACTAATACAGCTGTATGAGGTGTGCCTGTCAGTCAGTGAGCACTAATACAGCTGTATGAGATGTGTCTGTCAGTCAGTGAGCACTAATACAGCTGTATGAGATGTGCCTGTCAGCCAGTGAGCACTTATACAGCTGTATGAGATGTGCCTGTTAGCCAGTGAGCACTAATACAGCTGTATGAGATGTGTCTGTCAGCCAGTGAGTGCTAATACAGCTGTATGAGATGTGCCTGTCAGCCAGTGAGCACTAATACAGCTGTATGAGATGTGTCTGTCAGTCAGTGAGCACTAATACAGCTGTATGAGATGTGTGAGTCATTCTGCACTAATACAGCTGTATGAGATGTGCCTGTCAGTAAGTGAGCGCTAATACAGCTGTATGAGATGTGCCTGTCAGTCACTGAGCATTAATACAGCTGTATGAGATGTGCCTTTCAGCCAGTGAGCACTAATACAGCTGTATGAGGTGTGTGTGTCAGCCAGTGAGCACTAACACAGCTGTTTGAGATGTGTCTGTCAGTCAGTGAGCACTAATACAGCTGTATGAGTTGTGCCTGTCCTTCAGTGAGCACTAATACAGCTGTATGGGATGTGTCTGTCAGTCAGTGAGCGCTAATACAGCTGTATGAGATGTGCCTGTCAGCCAGTAAGCACTAATACAGCTGTATGAGATGTGTCTGTCAGTCAGTGAGCTCTAATACAGCTGTATGAAATGTGCCTGTTAGCCAGTGAGCACTAATACAGCTGTATGAGGTTTGCCTGTCAGTCAGTGAGCACTAATACAGCTGTATGGGATGTGTCTGTCAGTGAGTGAGCGCTAATACAGCTGTATGAGATGTGTCTGTCAGTCAGTGAGCACTAATACAGCTGTATGAGATGTGCCTGTTAGCCATTGAGCACTAATACAGCTGTATGAGGTTTGCCTGTCAGTCAGTGAGCACTAATACAACTGTATGAGATGAGCCTGTCAGCCAGTGAGCACTAATACAGCTGTATGAGGTGTGTCTGTCAGTCAGTGACCGCTAATACAGCTGTATGAGATGTGCCTGTCAGCCAGTGAGCACTAATACAGCTGTATGAGATGTGCCTGTTAGCCAGTGAGCACTAATACAGCTGTATGAGGTTTGCCTGTCAGTCAGTGAGCACTAATACAGCTGTATGAGATGTGTCTTTCAGCCAGTGAGTGCTAATACAGCTGTATGAGATGTGCCTGTCAGTCAGTGAGCACTAATACAGCTCTATGAGGTGTGCCTGTCAGCCAGTGAGCACTAATACAGCTGTATGAGGTGTGCCTGTCAGCCAGTGAGCACTAATACAGCTCTATGAGGTGTGTGTGTCAGCCAGTGAGCACTAATACAGCTGTATTAGGTGTGTCTGTCAGTCAGTGAGCACTAATACAGCTGTATGAGATGTGCCTGTCAGTGAGCACTAATACAGCTTTATAAGATTTGCCTGTCAGCCAGTGAGCGCTAATACAGCTGTATGAGATGTGCCTGTCAGCCAGTGAGCACTAATACAGCTGTATGAGATGTGCCTGTCAGTGAGCACTAATACAGCTGTATGAGGTGTGCCTGTCAGTGAGCACTAATAGAGCTGTATGAGGTGTGCCTGTCAGTCAGTGAGCACTAATACAGTTGTATGAGGTGTGCCTGTCTGCCTGCCTGCCTGCCTGCCTGCCCTCAAAATCATTATACAGAGAAGCATGTATATTTTTACTTTTGGTTACTACTAAGCTACTTTTTGGAGGGGGGCAAAAAACATTTGCCCCAAGGCCCTCTGCTAAGAAGGTCCACTACTGAGCACTAATACAGGTGTATGAGATGTGCCTGTCAGCCAGTGAGCAGTATTAAAGCTGCATGAGGTGTGCCTGTCAGCCAGTGAGCACTAATACAGCTGTATGAGATGTTCCTGTCAGTCATTGATCACTAATACAGCTGTATGAGATGTCAGTCAGTCAGCACTAATACAGCTGTACGAGATGTGCCTGTCAGCCAGTAAGCACTAATACAGCTGTATGAGATGTGTCTGTCAGTCAGTGAGCACTAATACAGCTGTATGAGATGTGCCTGTCAGCCAGTGAGCACTAATACAGCTGTATGAGATGTGCCTGTCAGCCAGTGAGTGCTAATACAGCTGTATGAGATGTGCCTGTCAGTCCGTGAGCACTAATACAGCTGTATGAGATGTGCCTGTCAGTCAGTGAGCACTAATACAGCTGTATGAAATGTGTCTGTCAGTCAGTCAGCACTAATACAGCTGTATGAGATGTGCCTGTCAGTCAGTGAGCACTAAATCTAATACAGCTGTATGAGATGTGCCTGTCAGCCAGTGAGCACTAATACAGCTGTATGAGATGTGCCTGTCAGCCAGTGAGCACTAATACAGCTGTATGATATGTGTCTGTCAGTCAGTCAGCACTAATACAGCTGTATGAGATGTGCCTGTCAGTCAGTGAGCACTAAATCTAATACAGCTGTATGAGATGTGCCTGTCAGCCAGTGAGCACTAATACAGTTGTATGTGGTGTGCCTGTCAGCCAGTGAGCACTAATACAGCTGTATGAGATGTTCCTGTCAGTCATTGAGCACTAATACAGCTGTATGAGGTGTGCCTGTCAGTCCATGAGCACTAATACAGCTGTATGAGATGTGCCTGTCAGCCAGTGAGCACTAATACAGCTGTATGAGATGTGCCTGTCAGCCAGTCAGCGCTAATACAGCTGTATGAGATGTGCATTTCAGTCAGTGAGCGCTATTACAGCTGTATGAGATGTGCCTGTCAGCCAATGAGCTCTAATACAGCTGTATGAGGTGTGCCTGCCAGTCAGTGAGCACTAATACAGCTGTATGAGATGTGTCTGTCTGTCAGTGAGCACTAATACAGCTGTATGAGATGTGTCTGTCAGTCAGTCAGCACTAATACAGCTGTATGAGGTGTGCCTGTCCGTCAGTGAGCACTAATACAGCTGTATGAGGTGTGCCTGTCAGCCAGTGAGCGCTAATACAGCTGTATGAGATGTGTCTGTCAGTCAATGAGCGCTAATACAGCTGTATGAGATGTGTCTGTTAGTCTGTGAGCACTAATATAGCTGTATGAGATGTGCCTGTCCATCAGTGAGCACTAATACAGTTGTATGAGATGTGCCTTTCAGCCAGTGAGCAATAATACAGCTGCATGAGGTGTGCCTGTCCGTCAGTGAGCACCAATACAGTTGTATGAGATGTGCCTGCCAGCCAGTGAGCACTAATGCAGCTGTATGAGATGTGCCTGTCAGTCAGTGAGCAGTAATACAGCTGTATGAGATGTGTCTGTCAGTCAGTGAGCACTAATACAGCTGTATGAGATGTACCCGTCAGTCAGTGAGCAGTAATACAGCTGTATGAGATGTGTCTGTCAGTCAGTGAGCACTAATGCAGCTGTATGAGATGTGCCTGTCAGTCAGTGAGCAGTAATACAGCTGTATGAGATGTGTCTGTCAGTCAGTGAGCACTAATTCAGCTGTATGAGATGTGCCTGTCAGTCAGTGAGCGCTAATACAGCTGTATGAGATGTGCCTGTCAGCCAATGAGCGCTAATACAGCTGTATGAGGTGTGCCTGCCAGTCAGTGAGCACTAATACAGCTGTATGAGATGTATCTGTCTGTCAGTGAGCACTAATACAGCTGTATGAGATGTGTCTGTCAGTCAGTCAGCACTAATACAGCTGTATGAGGTGTGCCTGTCCGTCAGTGAGCACTAATACAGCTGTATGAGGTGTGCCTGTAAGCCAGTGAGCGCTAATACAGCTGTATGAGATGTGCCTGTCAGCTAATGAACACTAATACAACTGTATGAGGTGTGCCTGTCAGTCAGCACTAATGCAGCTGTATGAGATGTGCCTGTCAGCTAGTGAGCGCTAATACAGCTGTATGAGATGTGCCTGTCAGTCAGTGAGCACTAATACAGCTGTATGAGGTGTGCCTGTCAGCCAGTGAGCACTAATACAGCTGTATGATATGTGCCTGTCAGCCAGTGAGCGCTAATACAGCTGTATGAGATGTGCCTGTCAGTCTGTGAACACTTATACAGCTGTATGAGGTGTGCCTGTCAGCCAGTGAGCACCAATACAACTGTATGAGATGTGCCTGTCAGCCAGCACTAATACAACTGTATGAGATGTGCCTGTCAGCCAGTGAGCACTAATACAACTGTATGAGATGTGCTTGTCAGTCAGTGAGCATTAATACAGCTGTATGAGATGTACCTGTCAGTGTGCACTAATACAGTTGTATGAGGTGTGTCTGTCAGTCAGTGAGCACTAATAGAGCTGTATGAGGTGTGCCTGTCAGTCAGTAAGCACTAATACAGCTGTATGAGGTGTGCCTGTCAGCCAGTGAACAGTAATACAGCTGTAGGAGATGTGCCTGTTAGCCAGTGAGCACTAATACAGCTGTAAGAGATGTGCCTGTCAGCCAGTGAGCGCTAATACAGCTGTATGAGATGTGTCTGTCAGCCTATGACCGCTAATACAGCTGTATGAGATGTGCCTGTTAGCCAGTAAGCACTAATACAGCTGTATGAGATGTGCCTGTCAGCCAGTGAGCTCTAATACAGCTGTATGAGATGTGTCTGTCAGCCAGTGAGCACTAATACAGCTGTATGAGATGTCTGTCAGCCAGTGAGCGCTAATACAGCTGTATGAGATGTGTCTGTCAGTCAGTGAGCACTAATACAGCTGTATGAGATGTGCCTGTCAGCCAGTGAGCACTAATACAGCTGTATGAGATGTGTCTGTCAGTCAGTGAGCACTAATACAGCTGTATGAGATGTGCCTGTCAGCCAGTGAGCAGTATTAAAGCTGCATGAGGTGTGCCTGTCAGCCAGTGAGCACTAATACAGCTGTATGAGATGTTCCTGTCAGTCATTGATCACTAATACAGCTGTATGAGATGTCAGTCAGTCAGCACTAATACAGCTGTACGAGATGTGCCTGTCAGCCAGTAAGCACTAATACAGCTGTATGAGATGTGTCTGTCAGTCAGTGAGCACTAATACAGCTGTATGAGATGTGTGCCTGTCAGCCAGTGAGCACTAATACAGCTGTATGAGATGTGCCTGTCAGCCAGTGAGCGCTAATACAGCTGTATGAGATGTGCCTGTCAGTCCGTGAGCACTAATACAGCTGTATGAGATGTGCCTGTCAGTCAGTGAGCACTAATACAGCTGTATGAGATGTGTCTGTCAGTTAGTGAGCACTAATACAGCTGTATGAGATGTGTCTGTCAGCCAGTGAGCACTAATACAGCTGTATGATATGTGTCTGTCAGTCAGTCAGCACTAATACAGCTGTATGAGATGTGCCTGTCAGTCAGTGAGCACTAAATCTAATACAGCTGTATGAGATGTGCCTGTCAGCCAGTGAGCACTAATACAGCTGTATGAGATGTGCCTGTCAGCCAGTGAGCACTAATACAGCTGTATGATATGTGTCTGTCAGTCAGTCAGCACTAATACAGCTGTATGAGATGTGCCTGTCAGTCAGTGAGCACTAAATCTAATACAGCTGTATGAGATGTGCCTGTCAGCCAGTGAGCACTAATACAGTTGTATGTGGTGTGCCTGTCAGCCAGTGAGCACTAATACAGTTGTATGTGGTGTGCCTGTCAGCCAGTGAGCACTAATACAGCTGTATGAGATGTTCCTGTCAGTCATTGAGCACTAATACAGCTGTATGAGATGTTAGTCAGTCAGCACTAATACAGCTGTATGAGGTGTGCCTGTCAGTCCATGAGCACTAATACAGCTGTATGAGATGTGCCTGTCAGCCAGTGAGCACTAATACAGCTGTATGAGATGTGCCTGTCAGCCAGTCAGCGCTAATACAGCTGTATGAGATGTGCATTTCAGTCAGTGAGCAGTAATACAGCTGTATGAGATGTGTCTGTCAGTCAGTGAGCACTAATTCAGCTGTATGAGATGTGCCTGTCAGTCAGTGAGCGCTAATACAGCTGTATGAGATGTGCCTGTCAGCCAATGAGCTCTAATACAGCTGTATGAGGTGTGCCTGCCAGTCAGTGAGCACTAATACAGCTGTATGAGATGTGTCTGTCTGTCAGTGAGCACTAATACAGCTGTATGAGATGTGTCTGTCAGTCAGTCAGCACTAATACAGCTGTATGAGGTGTGCCTGTCTGTCAGTGAGCACTAATACAGCTGTATGAGGTGTGCCTGTCAGCCAGTGAGCGCTAATACAGCTGTATGAGATGTGTCTATCAGTCAATGAGCGCTAATACAGCTGTATGAGATGTGCCTGTTAGTCTGTGAGCACTAATATAGCTGTATGAGATGTGCCTGTCCATCAGTGAGCACTAATACAGTTGTATGAGATGTGCCTTTCAGCCAGTGAGCAATAATACAGCTGCATGAGGTGTGCCTGTCCGTCAGTGAGCACCAATACAGTTATATGAGATGTGCCTGCCAGCCAGTGAGCACTAATGCAGCTGTATGAGATGTGCCTGTCAGTCAGTGAGCAGTAATACAGCTGTATGAGATGTGTCTGTCAGTCAGTGAGCACTAATACAGCTGTATGAGATGTACCCGTCAGTCAGTGAGCAGTAATACAGCTGTATGAGATGTGTCTGTCAGTCAGTGAGCACTAATGCAGCTGTATGAGATGTGCCTGTCAGTCAGTGAGCAGTAATACAGCTGTATGAGATGTGTCTGTCAGTCAGTGAGCACTAATTCAGCTGTATGAGATGTGCCTGTCAGTCAGTGAGCGCTAATACAGCTGTATGAGATGTGCCTGTCAGCCAATGAGCGCTAATACAGCTGTATGAGGTGTGCCTGCCAGTCAGTGAGCACTAATACAGCTGTATGAGATGTATCTGTCTGTCAGTGAGCACTAATACAGCTGTATGAGATGTGTCTGTCAGTCAGTCAGCACTAATACAGCTGTATGAGGTGTGCCTGTCCGTCAGTGAGCACTAATACAGCTGTATGAGGTGTGCCTGTAAGCCAGTGAGCGCTAATACAGCTGTATGAGATGTGCCTGTCAGCTAATGAACACTAATACAACTGTATGAGGTGTGCCTGTCAGTCAGCACTAATGCAGCTGTATGAGATGTGCCTGTCAGCTAGTGAGCGCTAATACAGCTGTATGAGATGTGCCTGTCAGTCAGTGAGCACTAATACAGCTGTATGAGGTGTGCCTGTCAGCCAGTGAGCACTAATACAGCTGTATGATATGTGCCTGTCAGCCAGTGAGCGCTAATACAGCTGTATGAGATGTGCCTGTCAGTCTGTGAACACTTATACTGCTGTATGAGGTGTGCCTGTCAGCCAGTGAGCACCAATACAACTGTATGAGATGTGCCTGTCAGCCAGCACTAATACAGCTGTATGAGATGTGCCTGTCAGCCAGTGAGCACTAATACAACTGTATGAGATGTGCTTGTCAGTCAGTGAGCATTAATACAGCTGTATGAGATGTACCTGTCAGTGTGCACTAATACAGTTGTATGAGGTGTGTCTGTCAGTCAGTGAGCACTAATAGAGCTGTATGAGGTGTGCCTGTCAGTCAGTAAGCACTAATACAGCTGTATGAGGTGTGCCTGTCAGCCAGTAAACAGTAATACAGCTGTAGGAGATGTGCCTGTTAGCCAGTGAGCACTAATACAGCTGTATGAGATGTGCCTGTCAGCCAGTGAGCGCTAATACAGCTGTATGAGATGTGTCTGTCAGCCTGTGACCGCTAATACAGCTGTATGAGATGTGCCTGTTAGCCAGTGAGCACTAATACAGCTGTATGAGATGTGCCTGTCAGCCAGTGAGCTCTAATACAGCTGTATGAGATGTGTCTGTCAGCCAGTGAGCAGTAATACAGCTGTATGAGATGTCTGTCAGCCAGTGAGCGCTAATACAGCTGTATGAGATGTGTCTGTCAGTCAGTGAGCACTAATACAGCTGTATGAGATGTGCCTGTCAGCCAGTGAGCACTAATACAGCTATATGAGATGTGTCTGTCAGTCAGTGAGCACTAATACAGCTGTATGAGATGTGGTAAAAATCTGTGGAAGCAGAGAAAAAGAGAGGCGCCTTATGGGACAGTATCGTTGTGCAGCATCGAAGATACAGGGGATAGCAAACACTGAATGACAGGGTACTCACAAGGATTATGGCATAAACGTATGCCTCACTAAGCAGGAGGGAACCTTAGTCGCCCGCCAGACAGACCAATAGGGGTAAGTGACCGGAACTCCAGAGACCAATCCACAGCTACAGATAGTGGGAGCGTCAAGGCAGACAGATTGTCAGTGATATCAACCAATCACTGTGAGCTCCTAGTATGAGAGGCAGGTAGCCGGACCAACCGTGAAGCAGTACACGGAGAGCGGGGATATCGAAGATACAAATTTATTTAGATAAAATCACTGTTAAAACATGAGTTAAAAGTAGAATGGAAACAGCAACACGTTTCGCGACCTTCCGGTCGTTTCATCAGCCTCTTGTCGCTCCTGCTGTAATCACCACTGATAGTGGTGCTGTTACTGTTTCTTTAAGGTGGGTAGGCCTCCCTGAATTATGTTTGGTACCCACCACATTCTTAAGCCCCCTTACTTCCCCTGAGCTGTGTACCAGAACCATAAACTGTCAGATTTGCTATGCTCTCATTTCCTCTTCTGTGTCAACTCACAGCCACCAGCCTGGTGTGGGTGAATCAGCAGGTAACAAGGTTAAGACGGAGGGTGCATGGTTCTAGTGTCTGTCACTAGTTTTTGCCAAAGTGGCAATCCTTAAGTTGTGTTACTTTGTGCATAGCACCCAAGCGCTTTGAGAAGAGTATAAGGTGCTGTGTGTCATGCCTGTTTTTTCTCTCTTGCTGCACACCAAACAATGCACGACTCCTGATACAATCACCTGCTCTTCATCTCATCCCTTCCCTGCACAAGCAGATCACTAATTATCTCTTCTCTTGTCCTGGTTACAGCAGCTCCTTATTAATTTATCCTTTCTGCCCCCCAATATCTCATCTGACCCTCCATACCCCTCTTATAACTTGCACCTTTACAAAGGACATAAAACTGAATAACATGGGACTAGCAAGTCTTTAATGAGACACATAATGCCCACACATAGTACGTAACACTCAGCCTTTCAGTACGTTCCCTTGGAGCAAACAGAAGGTAAAATAAGGACAAGCAGAAACACAATGTGTAACCATAATTAATTTCACATGTCTAATATTATCCATTCCTGGGGCCAAATAGCCTAATTTTTAAATACATTTTTTTTGTCTTCCACCTATCTACAAGTTTCGCTTGGTGCATGCATTCTGCTGCTTTATGTGGCTGTGTCCCCATTGTTAACTGTAACTCTACAGGAGCCAGCAGCCCCAAATGTGCAGGGCAGTGCCTGTTTACATGCCCAGTTGTGTAGGCAGAGCAGAGAGAGGGGAGATGCAGGATTAATATATACAGGTAGCAGCATATGAGGTCCAGTAGCTACTCTGAGTGTGACCCAACAGGTGAACTTTGTGCCAAGGATTGATCCACAGCTTATGCAATAACACTCAAGAGCTGCCAACTTCACCATCTTTATGCAATCCACGAGGACAGATACCAAGTCTATTGACTGGTACTAAATGAGAAAAAGACTAAGAGCCTATTGCAGGCTCAAAAAGTTATTCCTGTAAGTTTTGGACTCAACCAATGAGAATAAAGTTATTTTTAAACAAGAAAGCTTGCTGGTGGTTGGAGTACTTTTCTACATATGTCTATTTGGTACTAAATGAGCCCTCCCAAAGACCCAGGGCATTAAAGGGTTAGTACGCTCAGGGGCACATGGATCTTATGAAGATGTTCCCTCCTGAAAACTAATATGTACAAACCACAACTAGTTTATGCCCCATTACTGCACGTAACTTAGTTTGCCAGGTGTCCAGTATTCAACTGGACAGTCTAGTATTTTAGCAAGCTGTCCAGTAAAATCTTCACAAAAATACTAGACACTCAAATGCCCATTTTTTTAAAGTCTCGGATTGTTAGCTAAATATAAAGGTTCTCTTATGCCCCCCTCAATGCACACATGGATCAGAAATAGATGAGGGGCAGGTAAGGGGGTCAAATCACTACTGTTTGCATGTGTTACTAGTATTCAAAGACATAAAATTATTGATTTGAATGTTACTGTTGGCCAAGGGGTACAATGACTGGTCAGTTGGGAAAAATATACATGGTGGGATCAAGAGTGTGGACTTTTGCAGGGAAGTTGTGTGACCCCACCTTCTACTGTGACTATTCACCAATAGATTGTCCAATATTTTTGTGTAGGATAGCTGGCAACCCTACACGTAACTAAGCTTTTGTTTACAATTATGTGGGCATCTAAACTGGTGAATGGCCTGTACGTATTTTACTGATGCGAGTAAGCGCCAGTGGCTGTTCCAGAAACTTTTTTATAAGGGACAGACACTCCTTGGTGGAACTGCACCACAAGTGGGGATAGGGTGGGTCGAGGTGTAGTTATGGGTGTTCCATTTACAGGGACAGGGGGAGGTAAAGTTGCAGGCATCACACAGGTGGGGACAGGGCAGGGGGAGGCGGAGTCATGGGAGTTTAACATGTAAAGATAGGGTAGGTGGAGGTGTACTTACAGGTGTTCCATAGTCTCAAGTGTTCTGAGGGCAGACTCAGTTGTGGTTAGACAGTTGTGGGATGTGGCCTGTCTAAAAGGACAGGGGCAGGGAGTAGTAGTTGTTTCTAGTTAACCCTTCTCCTCAGCCCAATGGGGGTGCAAAATAGTAGATTGTGGGAGCTGTGCACCCCTTGATCCCCCTTAGAACCATCACAGGTGACGGCTGGGTCTTACACATGAGCTCCCAGAGAATAAAATAGCTAAAAAAGGGACCCAGGTGACCGCAGACCATGAGATAGCTGAAGAAGGGACACAGGTGACCTCTGGGCCTGTCACATGAGCTTGCAGACCATGAGATAGCTGAAGAATGGACCCAGGTGACGGTAAACCATGAAATAGCAAAAGAAGCGACAGGTGACCTTGCACACAAATTCACATTCTTGGCCTCTTGTTTTTCCTCTCATTACCTATGTAACTAGGTCCAATGGTTTTATCACAAAGGTCAGAGCTTCCTGTCTATCCAGAAATGACTTACTATTATCTTACACAGATTAGTAAACAGTCTAAGCAGAAAACATTATTGTAGAAGATCTACACCGTCTTATGTCACCCCCCCCCCCCAGTCTGTATCACTGATTTTCACTAGCAAATCTAAAAATGATTTTCTCTTGCAAGGTGTATCCAGTCCACAGATTCATCCTTTACTTGTGGGATATTCTCATTACCTACAGGAAGTGGCAAAGAGAGCACACAGCAGAGCTGTCCATATAGCTCCCCCTCTAGCTCCACCCCCCATCATTCTCTTTGCCGGCTCTAAGCACTAGGGTCTCTCTCGGGAGTGTAAAGTGAATGTGGTGTTAGAATTGTAGTTTTATTATCTTCAATCAAAAGTTTGTTATTTTAAATGGTACCTGTTTGTACTATTTACTCTCTAGCAGAAAAGTGATGAAGATTTCTGCTGAGAGGAAAATTATTTTAGCATGTTGTAACTAAAATCCACTGCTGTTCCCACACAGGACTGAGGAGTACCAGAAAACTTCAGTTGGGGGGAACAGTTTGCAGGGTGATCTGAAATAAGGTATGTTCAGTCATTTATTTCTAGACAAGACTGAGATAATGCTAGAAGAGACTGACAATATCCCCATGAGGGGAGGGTAAGCTATGTTCACAGACTTAGTAAGGAATTGAATGCTTACATAATAGGGCTAATATACTGGTTGACACTTATTCAGGGCAATCGATTGTTTGGCTAAGGAAACATCGTTTTGCAAGACACTTTGAAAGCCCTTTTGGGTTCTTTCTGGGGTTATTACCCACATGGCTGTTTTTTAGTCACTTAGGAGTGATTTACTAGGCCTCACAGCGCCGGAGTAGAGTGGGAGGGGCCTAATTTTGCGCCTCAGATGCGCACTTAGAATTGCAGAGAAGTTCATGCTGCTTCACATGGAGGGTCCTGCTGATGTTTGAGGGCCTAAAAGAAGCTATATTCCCCCAAATCTGATCCCTAAGGGCAGGTAGGGCCACAGCAAGGCTGTGGCAAGGTGCTGTAGTAATTTAACCAGGTGTTGGCTTTAGGCTGCTCCTGTTTGGGCATTAAGGGGTTAATCGTTTTGAAACTTGTGGTGCAATCTTATTAAGGCTTTAGCTACATACTGTGAAAATTTCAGAAAGATTGCTGCATTTTTCACTGTTTTGTAAAATTGTGTGCTCTTTTTATCTCTTAAAGGCACAGTAACGTTTTTTTCAAATTGTGTTTTTTTTTTTTTTATTAAAGTGATTTCCAAGCCTGTTTGTGTACTCTACTAGTCTGTTAAACATGTCTGACACTAAGGAAAATCCTTCTTCAATGTGTTTAGAAGCCATGGTGGAACCCCCTCTCAGAATGTGTCCCACTTGTACTGATATGTCTATACACTTTAAAGATCATATTGTTGCACTTAAGAATGTGGCCCAAGATGATTCTCAGACTGAAGGTAACGAGGGTAGCCCGTCTGCCTCTCCCCAAGTGTCACAACCAGTTACGCCCGCCCAAGCGACGCATAGTACCTCTAGTGCGTCTAACCCTTTTACATTACAAGACTTAGCGGCAGTCATGGATAATTCTCTTACAGCCTTCTTATCTAAACTGCCTGTGTTACCTGCAAAGTGTGATAGCTCCGTTTTAAGAACAGATTATGGGCATTCTGACGCTTTGGTAGCCGTATCCGATATACCCTCACAACGCTCTGAAGTGGGAGCGAGGGATTTGATGTTTGAGGGAGAAGTCTCTGATTCAGTAAGGGTTCCTCCTCAGACAGATTCAGATACATTGGCTTTTAAATTTAAACTAGGACACCTCCGTGTTTTGCTTAGGGAGGTATTAGCTACTCTGGATGACTGCGACCCTTTGGTGATTCCAGAGAAATTGTGTAAAATGGACAAGTACCTAGAGGTCCCTGTTTACACGGATGCGTTTCCGGTCCCTAAGAGGATTGCGGATATCGTTACTAGGGAGTGGGATAGGCCAGGTGTCCCTTTTGTCCCCCCTCCTGTCTTTAAGAAAATGTTCTCCATATCTGACCCCATGCGGGACTCGTGGCAGACGGTCCCTAAGGTGGAGTGGGCTGTTTCTACACTAGCTAAATGCACAACCATACCAATTGAAGACAGTTGTGCTTTCAAAGACCCTATGGATAAAAAATGAGAGGGTTTACTTAAGAAAATTTTTGTTCAACAAGGTTTTCTTCTCCAACCTATTGCCTGCATTATTCCTGTAACTACTGCAGCTGCTTTCTGGTTTGAGGCGCTGGAAGACTCGCTCCAGATGGAGACCTCATATGAGGAAATTATGGATAGAATTAAGACTCTAAAGCTAGCTAATTCTTTTATCACTGATGCCGCTTTCCAAATAGCTAAGTTAGCGGCGAAAAATTCAGGTTTCGCCATTTTGGCGCGCAGGGCGCTATGGCTAAAGTCCTGGTCGGCCGATGTGTTGTCTAAATCCAAGCTTTTGAACATTCCTTTCAAAGGGAAGACCCTCTTCGGGCCTGAATTGAAAGAGATTATTTCAGATATCACCGGGGGAAAAGGCCATGCTCTCCCTCAGGACAAAGCCTTTAAGACAAAGAACAAAGCTAATTTTTGTTCCTTTCGCAATTTCAGGAACGGCCCCGCTTCATCCTCTCCGGCTGCAAAGCAAGAGGGTAACGCTTCACAGCCCAAGGCAACCTGGAAACCTTACCAGGGCTGGAATAAGGGTAAACAGGCCAAAAAGCCTGCAGCTGCCACCAAGACAGCATGAAGGGGTAGCCCCCGATCCGGGACCGGATCTAGTAGGGGGCAGACTCTCTTCGCTCAGGCCTGGGCAAGAGATGTACATGATCCTTGGGCATTAGAGATTGTAGCCCAGGGATACCTTCTAGAATTCAAGGACTCTCCTCCAAGGGGAAGGTTCCACATTTCTCGTCTGTCTACAGATCAGACAAAGAAAGAGGCGTTTTTACGCTGTGTAGAAGATCTACTTACAATGGGAGTGATCCACCCAGTTCCAATTGCAGAACAAGGACTGGGGTTTTACTCAAACCTGTTTGTGGTTCCTAAAAAAGAAGGAACTTTCAGACCAATCCTGGATCTCAAAATTCTAAACAAAATCCTCAGAGTCCCATCATTCAAGATGGAGACCATTCGGACAATCTTACCAATGATCCAGGAGGGTCAATATATGACTACCGTGGATCTAAAGGATGCATATCTGCACATTCCCATCCACAAAGATCATCACCAGTTTCTCAGGTTCGCCTTTCTGGACAAGCATTTTCAGTTTGTGGCTCTTCCTTTCGGGTTGGCCACTGCTCCCAGAATTTTCACAAAGGTGCTAGGGTCCCTCCTGGCGGTTCTAAGACCGCGGGGCATAGCAGTGGCGCCTTACCTAGACGACATCTTAATTCAGGCGTCGACTTTCCAAAGAACCAAGTCTCACACGGAGATTGTATTGGCCTTTCTGAGGTCTCACAGGTGGAAGGTGAACATCAAAAAGAGTTCTCTCTCCCCCCTCACAAGAGTTCCATTCTTAGGAACCCTGATAGACTCGGTAGAAATGAAAATATTTCTGACGGAGGTCAGAAAGCTAAAACTCTTAACTACTTGCCGAGCTCTTTATTCCATTCCTCGGCCATCTGTGGCTCAGTGCATGGAGACAATCGGACTAATGGTAGCGGCAATGGACATAGTCCCTTTTGCTCGTATACACCTCAGACCACTGCAACTATGCATGCTCAAACAGTGGAATGGGGATTATGCAGATTTGTCTCCTCAAATTCAGTTGGACCAGGAGACCAGAGATTCTCTTCTCTGGTGGTTGTCTCAGGATCACCTGTCTCAGGGAATATGTTTCTGCAGGCCAGAGTGGATCATTGTAACAACCGACACCAGTCTGTTAGGCTGGGGTGCGGTCTGGGACTCCCTGAAAGCTCAGGGCTTATGGTCTCGGGAAGAAACTCTTCTCCCGATAAACATTCTGGAACTGAGGGCGATATTCAACGCTCTTCAGGCATGGCCTCAACTAGCTGCGGCCAAATTCATCAGATTTCAGTCGGACAACATCACGACTGTAGCTTACGTCAATCATCAGGGGGGAACAAAGAGTTCCCTAGCGATGACGGAAGTAACCAAAATAATCAGGTGGGCGGAGGATCACTCCTGCCATCTCTCAGCAATTCACATCCCAGGAGTAGACAACTGGGAGGCGGATTTTCTAAGTCGTCAGACTTTTCACCCGGGGGAGTGGGAACTCCATCCTGAGGTATTTGCCCAGCTGACTCAGCTATGGGGCACTCCAGAGTTGGATCTGATGGCGTCCCGTCAGAACACCAAACTTCCTCTCTATGGGTCCAGGTCCCGGGATCCCAAGGCGGTATTGATAGATGCTCTAGCAGCGCCTTGGTCCTTCAATCTGGCTTATGTTTTTCCACCGTTTCCTCTCCTCCCGCGTCTGGTTGCCAGAATCAAGCAGGGGAAGGCTTCGGTGATTCTGATAGCACCTGCGTGGCCATGCAGGACTTGGTATGCAGACCTAGTGGACATGTCATCTGTCCCACCATGGACATTGCCAATGAGGCAGGATCTTCTGATACAGGGTCCGTTCAAGCATCCAAATTTAATTTCTCTACGTCTGACTGCTTGGAGATTGAACGCTTAATTCTATCAAAGCGTGGGTTCTCTGAGTCAGTTGTAGATACTCTGATTCAGGCTAGAAATCCTGTCACCAGGAAAATCTACCATAAGATATGGCGGAAATATCTTTGTTGGTGTGAATCCAAGGGTTACTCATGGAGTAAGGTTAGGATTCCCAGGATATTGTCTTTTCTCCAAAAAGGATTGGAGGAAGGATTGTCAGCTATTTCCTTAAAAGGACAAATATCTGCTTTGTCTATCCTGTTACACAAGCATCTGGCAGAGGTACCAGACGTTCAAGCGTTTGCTCAGGCTTTAGTCAGAATCAAGCCTGTCTATAAACCTGTGGCTCCGCCATGGAGTTTGAATCTAGTTCTTTCAGTTCTTCAAGGGGTTCCGTTTGAACCTTTACATTTCATAGACATTAAGTTGTTATCTTGGAAAGTTTTGTTTTTGGTGGCTATATCTTCTGCTCGAAGAGTTTCAGAATTATCTGCCTTACAGTGTGATTCACCTTACCTGATGTTCCACGCAGATAAGGTAGTTTTGCGTACCAAGCCTGGTTTTCTTCCTAAAGTTGTTTCTAACAAGAATATTAACCAGGAAATAGTTGTTCCTTCTACGTGTCCTAATTCATCTTCGAAGAAAGAACGTCTATTACACAATCTTGATGTAGTTCATGCTTTAAAGTTCTATTTACAAGCAACTAAGGATTTCAGACAAACATCTTCCTTGTTTGTTATCTATTCTGGTAAGAGGAGAGGTCAGAAAGCGACTGCTACCTCTCTTTCCTTTTGGCTGAAAAGCATCATCCGTTTGGCCTATGAGACTGCTGGCCAGCAGCCTCCTGAAAGAATTACTGCTCATTCTACTAGAGCAGTGGCTTCCACATGGGCTTTCAAAAATGAGGCTTCTGTTGAACAGATTTGTAAGGCAGCGACTTGGTCTTCACTGCATACTTTTGTCAAATTTTACAAATTCGATACTTTTGCTTCTTCGGAGGCTATTTTTGGGAGAAAGGTTTTGCAAGCAGTGGTGCCTTCCGTTTAAGGTACCTGTCTTGTTCCCTCCCTTCATCCGTGTCCTAAAGCTTTGGTATTGGTATCCCACAAGTAAAGCATGAATCCGTGGACTGGATACACCTTGCAAGAGAAAACAGAATTTATGCTTACCTGATAAATTACTTTCTCTTGCGGTGTATCCAGTCCACGGCCCGCCCTGGCATTTAAGTCAGGTAAAAATTTTTTGTTTAAACTACAGTCACCACTGCACCCTATGGTTTCTCCTTTTTCTTCCTAACCTTTGGTCGAATGACTGGGGGGTGGAGCTAGAGGGGGAGCTATATGGACAGCTCTGCTGTGTGCTCTCTTTGGCACTTCCTGTAGGGAATGAGAATATCCCACAAGTAAAGGATGAATCCGTGGACTGGATACACTGCAAGAGAAAGTAATTTATCAGGTAAGCATAAATTTAGTTTTTTTACTAATAGTGAGTCGCTTTCCACATCCACATCATAATGAAACCAATATGTTCAACTACAGCTTGTTAGATTTACAGGCACTACTTCCTCTGTGAGACTACCGATAATTTGCCATGGTGCCATGGACACAGCACTGGAATGTCCTTTCAACTCCTAACTACCTCACTCTGAATTAGTAGGGCACAAGTAATGCACATTGAGACATTTCTACCCACTCCTGGCTGGGCAAACTGAATTTATGCTACACATATGAGGCTCAGGGTGCCAAGGACACAGTAAGGGAATTTCCGTGTCTGTCCATGTATTGCTCACATTGAATTTATAGGGTACAAGTGATGCATATGGTGCCAGGGTCGCAGAAAAGGCAAATAGATGTCCACTACAAAATGTAAGGGGCACTGATGCCATGGCACAGTCATTTCCGGACCACTTATAGCTGTGATGTAGTATGTTGCCAAGGGCACAGTGTGGATATCCTGCCAATTCCAGGTTGGGTCACACTGAATTTATGGGGTACATATTATGCACATGGTACCAGGGGAACAATAAGGGAATATCCCTGGAACCCCATATGCATATGGTACCAGGGGCACAACAAGGGACTATCCCTGGAACCCCTTATTGAGTCACACTGTCTGTAAGGGCACAGCTTATGCACATGATGATGCAAGCGGTGCACAGAAAGGGAATATCTCTGCCATATGCCTGACTAGGTCACAATAAATCAATGCACAGTAGTGAGAAATTACTACCCACTCCTGATATGCTCACACTGAATGTATTGGGCACTACTGATGCACACGATGCCAGGGGCACAGCAAAGGGATATCCCTGCCCACTTCTGATATGCTCACACTGCATATATTGGGCACTACTGATGCACATGATGCCAGGGGCACAGCAAAGGTATTATTCTGCCCACTCCTGATATGCTCACACTGAATGTATTGGGCACTACTGATACACATGATGCCAGGGGCACAGCAAAGGGATATCCCTGCCCACTCCTGATATGCTCACACTGCATATATTGGGCACTACTGATGCACATGATGCAGGGGCAGAGCAAAGGGTAATCCCTGCCCACTCCTGATATGCTCACACTGCATATATTGGGCACTACTGATGCACATGATGCCAGGGGCACAGCAAAGGGATTATTCTGCCCACTCCTGATATGCACACACTGCATATATTGGGCACTACTGATGCACATGATGCCAGGGGCACAGCAAAGGGATATCCCTGCCCACTCCTGATATGCTCACACTGCATATATTGGGCACTACTGATGCACATGATGCAGGGGCAGAGCAAAGGGTAATCCATGCCCACTCCTGATATGCTCACACTGCATATATTGGGCACTACTGATGCACATGATGCCAGGGGGACAGCAAAGGGATATCCCTGCCCACTCCTGATATGCTCACACTCCATATATTGGGCACTACTGATGCACATGATGCCATGGGCACAGCAAAGGGATATCCCTGCCCACTCCTGATATGCTCACACTGAATATATTGGGCACTACTGATGCACATGATGCCAGGGGCACAGCAAAGGGATATCCCTGCCCACTCCTGATATGCTCACACTGAATATATTGGGCACTACTGATGCACATGATGCCAGGGGCACAGCAAAGGGATATACCTGCACACTCCTGATATGCACACACTGCATATATTGGGCACTACTGATGCACATGATGCAGGGGCACAGCAAAGGGATATACCTGCACACTCCTGATATGCACACACTGCATATATTGGGCACTACTGATGCACATGATGCCAGGGGCACAGCAAAGGGATATACCTGCACACTCCTGATATGCACACACTGCATATATTGGGCACTACTGATGCACATGATGCAGGGGCACAGCAAAGGGATATACCTGCACACTCCTGATATGCACACACTGCATATATTGGGCACTACTGATGCACATGATGCAGGGGCACAGCAAAGGGATATACCTGCACACTCCTGATATGCACACACTGCATATATTGGGCACTACTGATGCACATGATGCAGGGGCAGAGCAAAGGGATATCCCTGCCCACTCCTGATATGCTCACACTGCATATATTGGGCACTATTGATGCACACGATGCCATGGGCACAGCAAAGGGATATCCCTGCCCACTCCTGATATGCTCACACTGCATATATTGGGCACTACTGATGCATATGATGCCAGGGGCACAGCAAAGGGATATCCCTGCCCACTCCTGGCTGGTTCAGAGTAAGCGTGTTGGGCACCAGATCCTCCCATTGACGAATAACGGCAAGCCCCGCCCCCTCTAGCATCAGCCAATGCTCTGACAAGCTGGAGACGAGCCCTTAACAAGCCTCTCCCTGTCCCACACGTGGTCACGTGACGCCATCTAGTACTAACGCTGGCTGCAGTGAGTGCTGATTATGCTCACACTGAGTGACAGTGACACCGCTGCACACAGCTCCCTGCAAGGACAGAAAGGGACAAGCATAACCTCTGCTACACACTGATCTCTACAAGGGACTGGCATAACCTCTGCCACACACTGATCTTAGCGAGGGACTGGCATAGCTTCTGCCAAACACAGATATTTGCAAGGGACTGACATAGCCTCTGCCACATTCAGAACTCTGAAAGGGCATCACGAGACTGCCATAGCCACTGCCACAGTGACACTGAGCCACCTGCAAGGACAGCAAAGGGACTGGCATAGCCTCTGCCACACACAGATCTCTGCAAGGGACTGACATAGCCCCTGCCACAGTGACACTGAGCCGCCTGCAAGGACAGCAAAGGGACTGGCATAACCCATGCCTCAGTGACACTGAGCCGCCTGCAAGGACAGAAAAGGGACTGGCATAACCCGTGCCTCAGTGACACTGAGCCGCCTGCAAGGACAGCAAAGGGACTGGCAAATCCTCTGCCAAACTCATATACAGCTTCTTTTAAAAACAAGGGACAATTGCAGCCGCCTGCGTGGGCACCAGGTGACAGCTCCTTTCTACAGTCCCCTGCATAAGTACCAAGTGCTCCCTCTTACCAGGGGGCCAAGTGTCACCTACAACCTGGTATCTACTGTATCAGTGGAGTGACAGGTAGGAGGAAGCAGGCCCTACACATGGGTACCCTGAGCCATGTTCTGGCATATGGTGTATGTGACAGCCAAATGCATGACAATGGATCATATGAGAGAATAAACATCTGTATTTGCTGTGTGTGTTACTCCCTCTCCTTAACATGCTGTAGCTTATCTCAGGGTCATGCTGCCTCTGGGTTTCTGCTCCTTACATTCATCTCCACTGTCTTTTTATTGTATGTTGCTTTTATTCTGTATTTCTGCTGTGTGCATGTCTGTGTATGCTGTGTACATGCTGTGTGTGCTGTATACATGCTGTGTGTGCACATGTGATATACTGTGCTGCGTGATGTACTGTGTACACGTGGGCACTGTTCATGTGATATACTGTGCTGTTTACATGTCTGTGTGTGCTGTGTGCATGTGATATACTTTGTACTGTGCTGTGTGATATCTTATAGTGTGCTGTATACATGTCTGTGTGTACATGTGATATACTGTGCTGTGTACATGTGATATACCGTGCTGTGTACATGTCTGTGTGTACATGTGATATACCGTGCTGTGTACATGTGTGCTCTGTATATGTATTATACTGTGCAGTGTTTACATCTTACAATGTGCTGTATATATGTGCATATGATTAATGTGCTGTGTATATGTGTGCATGTGATTAATGTGCTGTGTACATATGTGCATGTGATTATTGTGCTGTGTACATATGTGCATGTGATTATCGTGCTGTGTACATGTTTGCATGTGATTATTGTGCTGTGTGCATGTGATTATTGCACTGTGTACATTCTATGTACTGAAGTGTTTTGCTTATTTTTAAAGTCATTATAACATTATTGCTAAGTAATTGTTGTATCAACTACAAATTATAGTAACGCTGGGTATGTATAGAGTGTATGTATGTGTTGTTTACACCCACATGCATATCTATGCACTAGTGTGTATATATGTATGTATGTCAGTGTATATATGTATGTAAGTATATAGCTATTTCAGCGTACTCCTGTGTAATGTGCATCTATATATACATGTTAATGTATATTGATGTGTGTACATGTGTTTGTGCTTAGTTATTTATCTTGGTGCAATAATTATTACAAAGTTGTTTAGTGACGTGTACACAGAGCTGGCATTACCCCTGGACAGAACAGGCATTGCTGCCCCTTGTGCAAAGCTGGCATTGCTGTTGCCTAGGCAGAGCAGGTATTGCTGCTCTGAGGGCAGAGCTGGCATGGCTTCTCCTTGGGCAGAGCTGGCATTGCTGCCTGTGCCTGTTACAGTGAGCATGTTGACAAGAGGATCTGTATAGGGAGAGGGTTACTAGCGGTCATGTTCATCACTGGGGGCCAGGGAAGGGAGCAGAATAACAGAAAGTTCTCAATAACACACTGTACAATGCACCATTCACAAACAGCAGCTAAGCTCAGCCTGCTTAACCCGTGAGCTGCCAGGGCAATATAGGATTCTTTAACCTATTCACTGCTGTTATATTATCATAAGAGGAGCTGAGTGTGCTCAGCCCATGAGCTTACAGCACCTAAATATAAAAGCAAATCCTATTTGTTTCATTTCTTTATGAGACTGAAGAAACATTTAAGCTATTTTGTGCCATCTCTTGCACCTCTTACTGTAACAACTGCCTTGTTCAAGCGCTTTGCTGGCCTTTTGGTGCATGAAGAGTTAAATGTCAGCTGCTTTAAAGCAGAGAGAGAATCAGATGAGTTTGTAATAAGCAAGCTACCTACTGTCACTTTACCTTCACTGTAAGGAACTGTGTAATATGTATTGACACATGACAGCCGTGTAATATGTATTGTCACATGATAGCCATGTAATATGTATTGTCACATGATAGCCATGTAATATGTATTGTCACATGGTTACATTACAGCCGTGTAATATGTATTGTCACATGACACCAGTGTAATATCTATTGTCACATGGTTAAGTGACAGGCGTGTAATTTGTATTGTCACATGGTCACAATACAGCCATTTATTATGTTTTGTCACATGGTTACACGACAGCCGTGTAATATATATTGTCATATGACAGCAGTGTAATATCTTATCACATGGTCAAGTGACATGTGTACTATGTATTGTCACATGGTTACGTGGCGGTTGTGTAATATGTATTGCGACAATACATATTACATGGCTGTCACGTGATCATGGACAGCTGTGTAATATGCATTGTCACGTGGTCACATGACAGCTGTGTAATATGTATTGTCACATGACAGCTGTGTAGTATGTATTGTTACTGTGATAGATGATTGTGCCATTTAACCCTTGTGCACCACAAGTTGCACATGAAACCTGTGGGATGACTGTAACCTGTAAACACACAGCCCAGGGCTCAGTCTCAGGAATGTTACATGATCCCACAGATCAGTCGCCTCCAGCCAGAGCAGCACAAGTATTTTAATTACATCCAGAAATCAACAAATCTGGGGACTGTGTGTTTAATGTGCTGATTACCAGCTTGTTTCTATTTGCTTTTATTGCTCATCACAGCTGCAAGAACAAGAGGTCCTGACCAGTGCTGTTACTGCAAGGGACAGTGTCACAGCTCACAGCCAGGTCTGGTGGAGGATGAAACAAGTATGTAAACAAGGACCATATGGTCATACAGTGTCTTCTGTACAAAGCTAATTATTTAATATCCTGCAAGCTTATCTCGCAGTGAAATCTCAGTGTGCACGGATTTAATAAGTCATTGCTACTTCTCTATTGGAATTTTACAGGAAAACCTAATCTTGTCCTGTGCAGGAACAGACTAGACCTGTGACAATGTCCCTGTCCTATATCCCAATAAGTGTAATTTACGCTATAACTCATGAGAAGTGCTCTGAATAACATATCACAGAACCCAGAACATGTATGTTATTTACTTATGCTTGGGGACAAATTGGTCCTGTGTTATAGGAGACAGAGCCGTCTTGCTCCATAAGTGACCAAACAGGTTGGAGTGTTGCAGCACTTGGAGCAGGGTCAGTGATATGACAGAAGGGCACACGGCATGTCACATGGCTCGTTAATCAGTAACTCTTCAAAGGCTGTGAGAACAGTTTGCAAAAGCCAACAAGTTCTACAGTTACCTGCTGAATTCTCAGGATGTTCCTCCGCTTTACCCATATTCAGGTGCTAATGAATGCTAACTTGGAATTATTGTCACCATTAGAGCCAGTGTCATACTGAGTGACAGTGTATATGGCTAACCTGGGCAGTGACACTGCGATACACAGACTTTACTGAAAGCATTCATAAGAAACACACAACCAATAATATCACCCCTCACTATCAGAGGTTCAGCATATCCAGAATGTCTGGAGTAGTTCCCTGTGCCAGTGATATGGCACCCCAGCAATTCCTGTTTTATTTTCTAAGCCATGTCTGATCTGCAAGAAGAGTTGTGTTAATTAATATTAATATTATACAACAGCAACATCTAGTTAACAGCTAAAAAGAACTACAAATAACAGGAGTTTCCCTGACTTCTCAAGAGGGATCCCCAGATATTTTCACCAACAGTCATGGAAAGTAAAACATAGCAGCTACTTCAGTATAGATAGTTACGGCCAATGTGTTTTAATACATTTTTTTCCACTTAAAGGGACACTAAACCTACATTTTTTCTTCTTCCATGATTCAGATAGAGCGTGCAATTTTAAGCAACTTTCTAATTTACTCCTATTATCAATTTTTCTTCATTCTCTTGCTATCTTTATTTGAAAAAGAAGTCATCTAAGCTAAGGAGCCACCCAATTTTTGGTTTAGAACTCTGGACAGCACTTGTTTATTGGTGCTGTCCAATCAGCAACGACAATCCAGGTTGTAAACCAAAAATGGGCCGGCTTTTAAACTTACATTCTTGCTTTTCAAATAAAGATAGCAAGAGAATGAAGAAAAATTGATAATAGGAGTAAATTAGAAAGCTGCCTAAAATTGCATGCTCTATCTGAATCATGAAAGAAAAAAATTGGGTTCAGTGTCCCTTTAAGCAATAATATCAATTCATGTCACTTGCACAATTAGTGATTTTTGATCATTTGAGTAAAATTTGTAAATAACTGTTTTAAACACACAGACTCTCTCAGTTGCACAAGGGGAGATTGTAATGATCATAACTAAGTTGGGTACAAGACCCAGGATATACTTGAAAAGAGAGAAACCTCTATGCATTTTTCCTGGTAAAACATTTAAATAAATAAAAGTGAAACTTGGGCTATAAGTTTAGCTTCTTTATTAAACCATTAAATGACCATTAGCACTGTGTGAGTCACAGGCTGTTTTTTAGTGATGCTAGGTGTCCAGTATTTAACGGGACATTACAGTATTTTAGCAAGCTGTCCAGTACAATCTTCACACAAATACTGGACACATACATTTCCAGATTTCTAAGTTCCTCAAGGGCAGGTAAATGTTAAATGCCTTTTTTTCTCACTAAATGTTATGTATGACCTTGAAAGAAGCAACGGTGCATTTGTGCTGCTCCTATTTGTTAGTAGCAGCCAATAATGGTAAAAATAAAAACCCCTGTGTGTTGCTGGAAGTCCCAGGAGGGATAAAAACACTGTCCTGTGTTTCATATGTAACCACTGTCAATGTTCTGTTTTTTGTTGTTGTTTCTTTTTACTGGGAATCATAGGAGGGTAACAATACTGGTGTGTTTGTGTATTTAAAGGGGATAAAATCAATGTTGTGTTATCGGCAGCCAAGGGGATAACATCACTGCCCTGTTGTGAAAAATGTGTGGTGTTGCCTAAGGAACCATTGTGTGACCTCACCTGGCACTTAAAGGTCATCCAGTTTTTTTGTGGAAACCCTACTGTTACTGGGTTTTCTAATTGAATGGGATGACCCTGAGTTTGATAACTAGACCAGCAAGGCATCCTGTATGACTCCTCAAACAGAGAGGTATAGATACTTTATCTTCACTGGTTTCTGATTATTTGCCACAACTGCAATATTTACATTTCATCCTAAACAATAACTTAATTACAAATGTGTAGAGCAGTGCCTTGTGGGATTTTCTTGTGCGTCTAGTTACAGGTGGCAGTGCCATCATGGCACAGTTACATTACCACTAAGCTTTTTGTTAGGATTGCAGCTGCATTTTTCTATCTCTTAAATGTCATAAAAGTGCAAAGTTATAAGTGTCTTAAAGCATTGTATTACTGCACTGCATAAAACTGTGTGTTTAACCTCTGCACTACTGAGAGCTAGCTAAACACATCTGCTCAGCCAATGAGAGGGGACATATATGTGCAGCCACCAATCAGCAGCTAGCTTTCAGTAGTGCATTGTTTCTAATGAATCTACCTAGGTATGCTTTTCAACAAATGATAACAAGAGAGTGAAGCAAATTTGATAACAGAAGTAAAATCGCGAGTCTTAAAATGACATACTTTGTTGGATCCATGAAATTTTCATTTTTATGTCCCTTTAAAGGGACACTAAACCCAATTATTTATTTTGTGATTCAGATAGAGCATGCCATGTTAAGCAACTTTCTAATTTACTCCTATTATCAATTTTTCTTCATTGTCTTGCTATCTTTATTTGTAAAAGAAGGCATCTAAGCTAAGGAGCCAGACACTTTTTGGTTCAGTACACTGGACAGCACTTGTTCATTGGTGGGTGAATTTGTCCACCAATCAGCAAGAACAACCCAGGTTGTTTACCAAAAATGGGCGGACATCTAAACTTACATTCTTGCTTTTCAAATAAAGATACCAAGAGAATGAAGAAATTTGATAATAGGAGTAAATTAGAAAGTAAAAGTTGCTTAAAATATGTGACATATTTCATGCTATGGGACTTTTTGAGTTTTGTAGGGTCATGGGATGTGCACCTGGTCTGGTTTGAGAGTGCAGTTGATTTCTGTGTTTTGTTTGTGACATCTTCAGACATGTAGCCTCTGGCAGATGAATAAGACACATAAGCACAATGAGGGCATGAAGAGCTTTAGTCCACATACTGATCTATAAACCTGACCCATGTGTTCTAGGTTGGCACCGGGTGCTGCTTTCAGTTATGCCAGACATGTGCTGAGAGAGTGCAGAGGGATCACATCACAGAATGCATATGAGGTGCACATAATCCCCTATTGACTATTCATGTTGTGTGTGTCGGACAGAGCTGCAGTGTAACGTGGGTAAAGCTGAGGGCAGCATGACTAAAAGGTTTCACACACTCATATGATAGGACATGACTGTAAGCCTTGTAATGCACTTGCTGTTTCCTAAAAAGGGCTCTTTATCCCTCTGTTCACTGGAGCCAGTAATCGTACCTTGTATACAGCAGATAGACAGCTACACAAAGCCCTAATACTGTGTGCTTGTCACTGCAGTCTGTGCTTGTCACTGCACTAATACTGCTGCAGTCTGTGCTTGTCACTGCACTAATACTGCTGCAGCCTGTGCTTGTCACTGCACTAATACTGTAGCCTGTGCTTGTCACTGCACTAATACTGTAGCCTGTGCTTGTCACTGCACTAATACTGTAGTCTGTGCTTGTCACTGCACTAATACTGCTACGGCTTGTGCTTGTCACTGCACTAATACTGTAGCCTGTGCTTGTCACTGCACTAATACTGCTGCAGCCTGTGCTTGTAACTGCACTAATACTGCTGCAGCCTGTGCCTGTAACTGCACTAATACTGCTGCAGCCTGTGCTTGTCACTGCACTAATACTGCTGCAGCCTGTGCTTGTCACTGCACTAATACTGCTGCAGCCTGTGCTTGTCACTGTACTAATACTGCTGCAGCTTGTGCTTGTCACTGTACTAATACTGCTGCAGCCTGTGCTTGTCACTGTACTAATACTGTAGCCTGTGCTTGTCACTGCACTAATACTGTAGCCTGTGCTTGTCACTGCACTAATACTGCTGCAGCCTGTGCTTGTAACTGCACTAATACTGCTGCAGCTTGTGCTTATAACTGCACTAATACTGCTGCAGCCTGTGCTTGTCACTGTACTAATACTGCTGCAACTTGTGCTTGTCACTGTACTAATACTGCTGCAGCTTGTGCTTGTCACTGCACTAATACTGCTGCAGCTTGTGCTTATAACTGCACTAATACTGCTGCAGCATGTCTGTCTTGTAGTATATGTGTGTATAGAGAAAAGCCTGTGGTGTGTCTGTCCTTTAGTATATGTGTATATAGAGAGAGTCCAGGGGGGGCGTCTGTCCTGTAGTATATGTGTATAGAAAGAAGCCATGGTGTGTCTGTCCTGCAGTATGTGTGTACAGAAAGAGGCCAGTAGCTATATGTGTATAGTCTCTGAAAGCTGCTATATGTGTTTGGTTACTGTACATTACATAAGATTATATGCTACAGTGCATTAACACAATCATTCTGCTCTTGGGAAGTATATTAATGGATTGGGATAAGAAGATACAACACTATCTGAATGTTTTTTTGTTCTGTTTTCAGGATCCTTCATAGCGTCCAAGACTTGCTTATGCTGGGGGCCCCTCTCAGATAATTATCCAGGAATGGTGGATCATTTGCCTTACACAGATGAAAGCTTCTCACACCCTCACTCTACCGTTGGATTCACAACAGAAATGTTAATGGAAGAGCGTAGTTATCAAATGCTGCCATCCCCTATGTCTGAGGATGACAGTGACTCTTCCAGCTTTCGCTCTTGTTCCAGTCCAGAGTCCCAAGTGCTGAGCTCCAGCTATGGCAGCACTTGCAGTGTGGAGAGTCAGGACAGTATCTTAGACTATCTTCTCTCACACACATCACTGAGCACCACTTCTACTGTGTGGTGGGATAAACACAGGCAGCAGTCCATGGTCAAAGAGGAGATCTACAAGGTCCCAGAGTTTGGTGTAGACATGGAGGAGACATCTTCATTTCACCCAACTCTGGATGAGATTGAAGAGTTTCTAGAGGAGAACATGAAAAGTGACTTTAAAGATGGGTCTCATCACAATAGCCAGGAACTAAGAAATTGTGGTGACCAACATAAGGAAGAAACTGCTGAAAGCAATAACATGAATGAGAATACATGTGAGCAAAGAAACAATCAATTGCAGGCAGAACAAAATGCTAAAAACTCCAGTGCACTAGCTGTTGAAGGCGGAATTCCTGTCATCCTTCAAATACAACCTATAGAGATCAAACAGGAGTCAAATGTCGGTCAGGTTTCCCCGTCACAGTTTCCAGACAACATTAAAGTTGCACAACTTCTGGTCAACATTCAAGGGCAGACGTTTGCTCTAGTCCCACAACTTGTTCAGTCATCAAACTTATCCTCTAAGTTTGTCCGCATAGCTCCGGTGCCTATTGCTGCTAAACCCTTGGGCCCCGGGGGCATTATTCAAGGTCATTCTGGAATAATGGTGGGACAGAAGTTCCAAAAGAATCCAGCCACAGAACTTATAAAAATGCACAAGTGTACTTTCCAAGGATGCACCAAGATGTACACTAAGAGCAGTCACCTTAAAGCCCACTTGAGAAGACACACGGGTGAAAAACCGTTTGCCTGTACGTGGCCAGGATGTGGGTGGCGGTGAGTATCACTGAATATCAAAAGTATATCAGACTGTCAAATGAATTCTATGTCTAGGTCATTTGTTAATTGCTGCTCTTTTGGGTCTATATTGGTAAGAATGAAATCTCATGCAACCATTGCTCAGTATGAATAGTTCCTATAAGAAGGTAAATCACAGAGAGCGTTATGTACAGGTATGTTGTTGTCTCAATATCCTTTGAAGACTTACAGTTTGAAGAGTGGGCACTCACTATGTACATGTAGACAATTGGCAGGTTACTATCTGCATGTGCTCACAGCTTACATCCTGCCACACCGTGCCACCTGTCCCACAACTTAACAATGAACAAGCAGACAATGCAGATCACTGGAACAAAAGCAAAGGAACTTTTGAGGATATAGTTTACAGGATTTTGGTATGCGGAAAAGGCTTCAAGGTCTCCAGTAAATGCTTTCTCCCTTGGAAATGAGCGCAGATTAGTTAGAGTGCTGCCTATCAGATGTTTGCGCTGGGTGTGCTGCAGTGTCAGTTATGGTCTGTAACCTGTAGTAAACTCTCTTTGTTGTTGCAGATTAGACCTGCTTTAGCACGCCCAACCAGTTGTTACATGTGACTAACACAACTTTCATGAGAAAGTGTTAGTGAATCATGTGTCTTTTAACCCCGAAGTTGCTGGAAATAGAGGGCTCACGCCTACATTTACAGTAATCCTTTCTGAATTCCATGGGGAGCCAGCACACATGTAGGCCATATCTGATGACCATGCTTACCAGAAATACAAACCTTGTGATGTATCTGTAATCTGAGTCTATGAGATGTAGCTATTTCTAATGTACATATCTCATTGCCATCCATATGCAAGGTCATTTATGTCTGTATGCTAACATTACTGACTGTGCAGCATTACTCCTTATCGTGTCAGTTTAAAGCCAAAATATATCAAAAGTTCTGGCGAAGAAGCAAAAGTGGAAGCGTTATCTTATCACTCAACAAAAATCGTTAAGGTTCAGGCCTGTAGGTTTAATCTTTGCTAAGCAAAGTAAAATGCACCTTGAACGCTTTTTAGTCATTTAAATCAGCGGCTTCTGGTCTATTATCCAGTGCTTTTTGTAATGTGTCATTTGTCCACATCTGACAAAGGCCGACGATACAGCAGAACTCATTGTGTCTTAAAGGGACACTAAACCCAAATGTTTTTCTTTCATAATTCAGATAGAGCAGCAATTTTAAACAACTTTCTATTTTACTCCTATTATCAATTTTCTTCGTTCTCTTGCTATCTTTATATAAAAAACAGGAATGTAAAGCTTAAAAGCAGGCCCATTTTAGGTTCAGCACCCTGGATAGCACTTATTGGTGGCTACATTTAGCATGCGTAACCCAGGTTCTGAACCCAAAAATGGCCCGGCTCCTAAGCTTTATATTCCTGCTTTTTAAATAAAGATAGCAAGAGAACGAATACAAATTTATAATAGGAGTAAAATAGTAAGTTGCTTAAAATTGCATGCTCTATCTGAATCATGAAAGAAAAAAATTGGGGTTAGTGTCCCTTTAAATAATCTCTGCATAATCTGCTTTGGTCATGTAATTTCAGTACAACGTGTGTTGTGTTTTTATGAGATTTGTTTTACCTTGCTCTAGATCATGTGACCAAGATAAATGTGATATAAATTTTCCCACAAAACTGTAGGTGCTGCTCTTCATTAGAGCTTTTTATTATTAAATGTATTTATTTTACTATTAGGTGACCCCCCAAGCTAAAAAAAATATAAATACAGAAAAAAATAAACAAAGCTATCAAAAATAATAAAATTAAAACTAAACTAATACCCCTATAAAAATAAAAAATCCCCCCCAAAATAAACCCCCCCCCCCCGTAATTTAATACTAAACTACCAATAGCCCTTAAAAGGGCTTTTTGTAGGGCATTGCCCCAACAGCTCTTTTATATTAAAAATAAACAAAGTCCCCCCCTAACCGTAAAAACCCCCACCCACCAAACTCCCCAAAATAAAAAAAACTAACACTAATAAACCTAATCTACCCATTGCCCTGAAAATTGAATTTGTATGGGCATTGTGCTTAAAAGGGCATTCAGCTCCTTTTCATTGGCCTTAAAAGGGCATTCAGCTCTTTTGAGAATTTCCCAAAAAAAACGAATCTAAAAAAACAAAACCCTGCAAAAATTAAAAACAAAACTAACACTAATGCCCCAAATAGGTACTCACTGTTTCAGAAGTCAGGCGGAGAAGGTTTTCTTCCAGTCGGGTCCATCATCTTCATCCACAGCGAAGGCGTCACAGAGCGGAGGTCCGGAACGGTCTTCCCAGAGGTGGCGATCCTCATCGACGGCGGTCCTCGGCAACATGGTGGCTCCTCTTCATCCAATATCCGTGGTATACTGAATATTGAATGCAAGGTATTGCAATCAATTTGGGGTACCTTGCATTCCGATTGGCTTAAATTTTCAAAACAGCCAATAGGATTAGAGCTATTAAAATTCTATTTTACTGTTCAAATCAGCCAATAAGTTTTCAGTAGCTCTCATTCTATTGACTGCTGGATTTTTCAAAACAGCCAATAGAATGAGAGCTACTGAAATCCTATTGGTTGTTCAAATCAGCCAATAAGATTTCAGTAGCTCTCATCCTATTGACTGATTTTGAAAATTTCAGCCAATAGGAATTCAAGGTACCCCTATAAATATGGAGTACCTTAAATTCTTTTTTCAATGTGCGGCGGACGATCACATGAAGAGGAACCTCCACGCCTTTGCAGAGAACCGCCGCCACCCATGACTACCGCCGAGGATCATCACTTCTGGGAAGACCGCTCCGGACTTCAACTCCGCGCCGCCTTCGCTGTGGATGAAGATGTTGGACCCGCCTGGAAGAAGACCTTCTTCATCGGACTTCTGAAACCGTGAGTACCTATTTGGGGCTTTAGTATTTTTTTATTTTTTTTTTTTGGGGGGGGGGTTGTTTTTTTAGATTAAGTTTTTTTTTGGGCAAATCTCAAAAGAGCTGAATGCCCTTTTAAGGGCTATTGGTAGTTTAGCATTAGATTAGGGGGTGTTTTTATTTTGGGGGGGCTTTTTTATTTTCATAGGGATTAGGTTTAATTTTTTTATTTTGGATAATGTGTTTATTATTTTTTGTAATGTTAGCCTTTTTTATTTTCTGTAATTAGATTAATGTAATTTTTTTGTATTTATTGTAATGTAGTTTATTTTTATTGTAATTAAGGGGTTAATTTAGGGGGTGTTAGGTTAGGAGGCTTAGTCATTAAATTATTTTTTTGCGTTGTGGGTTGACGGTGTAGGAGTTAATAGGTCAATTAGGTTCAATTCGTTGTGGGGGGTTGGCGGTTTAGGGGTTAATAGATGTATTAGGTAGTTTGCGATGTTGGGGTTTGCGGATTTAGGGGTTAATAATTTTATTAGGTAGTTGTTGTTTTTTTCTTAATACTTTGCGCGGGCGGTTAGTTTATTTTTTCTTAATACTTCATACGTTATTGCAGGCATTTTTTTTTTTTTTTTAATGCTCTGTTTGCCTTTGCTGCATCCCGGTGAATTCCAAAAATGGCAGGGTGGTGAAAGAATCCACCACCGAAGATGGATTCTTTCACCACCCTGCCATTTTCGGAATCCACCTGGATGCAGCTTAGCTGCATCCAGGTGAATTCTTTTGGCTGCGCGCGCAGCCAACATTCTGTTGGCTGCCTCGCGCTGCCAACATTCCTTTGAGGATGTGTGCGCAACTTCCGGCGGCGACGGACATTACAAATGCATTTATTGTATAGATGTAACTAACTACTTCAAAAAGGAATTCCCTCATTCTGCTTCAGATGAGGATATAGCCAGTGATTGGAGCATACATACTGTATGTATGGCTGATTCTCATTTGTTCTCCAGAGTGGCGCCTACTGAACACAGCATTCTCAATCTTATCTTGCTACATGCTTGTTGGAAAAATAATCATTTAGGGTTTGATTCAATTTACTGTACCCCCGTTTGTACAAATAAATGTATTTGAGTGTAAAGGCTGTTTTAGTTCCATTTAAACTCCTTACACAATTGGGGCAATTCAGCTCAGTAACAAATTGTTTAAGATTAAGCTATATCCAACAAACACATTAAAGGACAAACATTACAGCACAGCTCGCTTTTTGTTCATCCTTCATGGTGAGCAGGGAGATCACTGATTTAAGGGAGAATCCCCTTTATATGACTTTTTTGTTATCTATTGGCCAAGACTCGGTTTTTCGGAAATAAAAATGTGATGTCTGAGATGAGCGCTGATTCTGGCTCAGTGCCATGTTAGGCGGAGGTCATTTTCAGGCCATCTGATTTAGCAAGATCCCTTTATTCACAGTAAGCTTGTGTTGTAGGCTGGAGATATATTTGTACAGTGTAACAATTGTGTTGTAATTCAGAACAAATCATGTGTTGCAAGGATTCTTGTACAAGGAGTAATCTAAGGTTATTCTTGGGTCATGGGCATTAATTCTGTACCATCACAGCACAATCTGAGAGAGGACCCTGTCACTTATTCTTCATGTAAACTTCATTCCCCCATTCACAAGTCATGGTGTAGCTGGTAAAGGTTAATGTGACAGTGATCCAAATGCTTATGAGTATATCAAAGGTTTTGTAGGCCTGTAACTGTGTATATGGGCTTGCTTGTTATGAGGAGGTGACAGTATATGTGGTTATGATAGGGAGGTGACAGTGTATATGTGATTGTAATAGGGAGATGACAGTGTATTTGTGGTTGTGATGAGGAGGTGACAGTGTATATGTGATTGTAATAGGGAGATGACAGTGTATTTGTGGTTGTGATGAGGAGGTGACCGTGTATATGTGGTTGTGATGAGGAGGTGACAGTATATATTTGGTTATAATGAGGAGGTGACAGTGTATATGTAGTTGTGATGTGGAGGTGACAGTGTATATGTAGTTGTGATGTGGAGGTGACAGTGTATATGTGGCTGTGATGAGGAGATTACAGTATATATTTGGTTATGACGAGGAGGGGACCATGTATATGTGGTTGTGATGAGGAGGTGACAGTGTATATGTGGTTGTGATGAGGAGGTGACAGTGTATATGTAGTTGTGATGAGGAGGTGACGTATATGCGGTTGTGTCCATATGTATTTGTTTGTGATTGGGAGGTGACAGAGTATATGGGGTTGTGACTGTATGTATTTATAATGGGGAGGTGACAGTGTATATGGGGTTTTGACAGTATGTATTTGTGATTGGGAGGTCACCATGTATATGTGGTTGTGATAGGGAGGTAACAGTGTATATGGCGTTGTGACAGTATGTATTTGTAATGGGGAGGTGACAGTATATATGGGGTTGTGACAGTATGTATTTGTAATGGGGAGGTGACAGTGTATATGCGATTGTGACAGTATGCATTTGTAATGGGGAGGTGACGGTGTATATACGTTTGTGACAGTATGTATTTGTAATGGGGAGGTGACAGTATATATGGAGTTGTGACAGTATGTATTTGTAATGGGGAGGTGACAGTATATATGGAGTTGTGACAGTATGTATTTGTAATGGGGAGGTGACAGTGTATATACGGTTGTGACAGTATGCATTTGTAATGGGGAGGTGACAGTGTATATACGGTTGTGACAGTATGTATTTGTAATGGGGAGTAGACAGTGTATATGCGGTTGTGACGGTATGTATTTGTAATGGGGAGTAGACAATGTATATGCGGTTGTGACGGTATGTATTTGTAATGGGGAGGTGACAGTGTATATACGGTTGTGACAGTATGTATTTGTAATGGGGAGTAGACAGTGTATATGCGGTTGTGACGGTATGTATTTGTAATGGGGAGTAGACAATGTATATGCGGTTGTGACGGTATGTATTTGTAATGGGGAGGTGACAGTGTATATACGGTTGTGACAGTATGTATTTGTAATGGGGAGGTGACAGTGTATATGCGGTTGTGACAGTATGTATTTGTAATGGGGAGATGACAGTGTATATACGGTTGTGATAGTATGTATTTGTAATGGGGAGGTGACAGTGTATATGCGGTTGTGACAGTATGTATTTGTAATGGGGAGTAGACAGTGTATATACGGTTGTGACAGTATGTATTTGTAATGGGGAGGTGACAGTGTATATACGGTTATGACAGTATGTGTTTGTAATTGGGAGGTGACAGTGTATATACGGTTATGACAGTATGTATTTGTAATAGGGAGGTGACAGTGTATATACGGTTGTGACAGTATGTATTTGTAATGGGGAGGTGACAGTGTATATACGGTTATGACAATATGTATTTGTAATGGGGAGGTGACAGTGTATATGCGGTTGTGACAGTATGTATTTGTAATGGAGAGGTGACAGTGTATATACGGTTGTGACAGTATGTATTTGTAATGGCGAGGTGACAGTGTATATACGGTTATGACAGTATGTATTTGTAATGGGGAGGTGACAGTGTATATACGGTTGTGACAGTATGTATTTGTAATGGGGAGGTGACTGTATATACGGTTTTGACAGTATGTATTTGTAATGGGGAGGTGACTGTATATACGGTTGTGACCGTATGTATTTGTAATGGGGAGGTGACAGTGTATATATGGTTGTGACAGTATGTATTTGTAATGGGGAGGTGACAGTATATATGGGGTTGTGACAGTATGTATTTGTAATGGAGAGGTGACAGTGTATATATGGTTGTGACAGTATTTATTTGTAATGGGGAGGTGGCAGTGTATATACGGTTGAGATAGTATGTATATGTGATGGGGAGGTGACAGTATGTACTGTATTTGTAATGGGGAGGTGACAGTGTATATACGGTTGAGATAGTATGTATATGTGATGGGGAGGTGACAGTGTATATACGGTTGTGACAGTATGTATTTGCAATGGGGAGGTGACAGTGTATATACGGTTGTGACAGTATTTATTTGTAATGGGGAGGTGGCAGTGTATATACGGTTGAGATAGTATGTATATGTGATGGGGAGGTGACAGTGTATATACGGTTGAGATAGTATGTATATGTGATGGGGAGGTGACAGTATGTACTGTATTTATAATGGGGAGGTGACAGTGTATATACGGTTGAGATAGTATGTATATGTGATGGGGAGGTGACAGTGTATATACGGTTGTGACAGTATATATTTGTAATGGGGAGGTGACAGTGTATATACGGTTGTGACAGTATTTATTTGTAATGGGGAGGTGGCAGTGTATATACGGTTGAGATAGTATGTATATGTGATGGGGAGGTGACAGTGTATATACGGTTGTGACAGTATATATTTGTAATGGGGAGGTGACAGTGTATATACGGTTGTGACAGTATTTATTTGTAATGGGGAGGTGGCAGTGTATATACGGTTGAGATAGTATGTATATGTGATGGGGAGGTGACAGTGTATATACGGTTGAGATAGTATGTATATGTGATGGGGAGGTGACAGTATGTACTGTATTTGTAATGGGGAGGTGACAGTGTATATACGGTTGAGATAGTATGTATATGTGATGGGGAGGTGACAGTATGTACTGTATTTGTAATGGGGAGGTGACGGTATATATACGGTTGAGATAGTATGTATATGTGATGGGAATGTGACAGTGTATATGGGGTTGTGACAGTATTTATTTGTGATGGGGAGGTTACATTGTATATGGGGTTTGTGATTGCATGCATTTGTTTGTGCTTGAGTATTAATCAGCCGTGGATCTGTATTGTTCAGCTGTGCTTGTGTATTGGCAACTATGCTTGTGTATTGGCAGCTATGCTTGTGTATTGGGCAGCTGTGTATGTGTATTGTGCAGCTGTGCATGTGCATTGTGCAGCTGTGCATGTGCATTGTGCAGCTGTGCATGTGTATTGGGCAGCTGTGCATGTGTATTGGGCAGCTGTGCATGTGGATTGGGCAGCTGTGCATGTGTATTGGGCAGCTGTGCTTGTGTATTGGGCAGCTGTGCATGTGTATTGGGCAGCTGTGCATGTGTATTTGGTAGCTGTGCTTGTGTATTGGGCAGCTGTGCAAGAGTATTGAGCAGCTGATGTAGTGTTGTGTGGGTTTGTAACTGAAATGCCTGTAAAGCTGATGGATCCAGTTCTGCAAGACACAAGCAGATGCTTCATTACAAGACGGAAAAGACATGTCACTCAGCGGACACCCAGTCTCAGGCATATCACAGTGATATTGATGTAATAATATAACAAGAAAACTTGTGGTCAAATTGTAGTTTTGACATTAATTGCGTTTGGCTTTGTGTTCACATATGATCTTGGCTCACAATTTGTAAACCAATTGTTTTATTCTTTTTACAACTGTGGTTGCCATAACCCATACAAGAGTTTTCCAAGAGGAGGGCTTTGGTTCCGTTCATAACGAGGCAATCCAGTTGGCTGCTCACTTCTGTAGCTTCATCTTTTTTTAAATGGATACAGATGTTTCTGTGAACAAAACACAAATGTAATTTCTATTTAGGTAGAGTAAGGCATTAAAGCTTCAGTGCAGTTTACTTGTATATCTGCTCTGCTATATTATCGTCTTAGCAGCTTGGGGGACATAGATTTAATCTATAGTTATATAGAACTGTGTGTGCAAAGGGCAGTGGAGACTGTCACTCTGAAGCTGCAACCAGATGATTCTGGAGTTAAAATCTTCATTACTAAAGTCTCCTAACTGAAACAAAACTCACTAGAGTAAGTCTGTGCTCCACAGTCACATGCAGAATACCCGAGGTCCTATAGACTCCTATGGAGTCTTCTCCTCACTGTAAACACAACAGAAAGCCACCAGTGACAAACAGCTGCCGTGTATTGCAGCACAGGAGCCTCACCATCCTCTTCAGCTGCCCCAAATCCTTTGTTCTTCTATGCAGCTGATTCACTAAAGACTGGAGAGATGACTGAGCTTTATAGTAAACCATCTGTATAGAGTAACATAGGAGGTGAGGAGGCTGGAATGAGCTTTAATGAATCTGCTGCATAGAATATCACTGGTGAACCTTATTATCCTGAAGAAACCTCTTAAAGGGACACTAAACCCAAATGTTTTCTTTCATGATTCGGATAGAGCATGCAATTTTACACAACTTTCTAAATTACTCCTGTTATCAATTTTTCTTCGTGCTCTTGCTATCTTTATTTAAAAAGCAGGAATGTGATGCATAGGAGCCGGCCCATTTTTGGTTGAGTACCTGGGTTATGCTTGCTTATTGGATGGTAAATGTAATCCTCCAATAAGAAAGCGCTATCCATGGTGCTGAACCTAAAATGAGCTGGCTGCTAAGATTTACATTCCTGCTTTTAAAATAAAGATAGCAAGAGAACAAAGAAAAATTGATAATAGGCGTAAATTAGAAAGTTGCTTAAAATTTCATGCTCTATCTGAATCATGAAAGAACATTTTTGGATTCAGTGTCCCTTTAATAAATTGTACCCTGTTACTGAGTGTGGTCTGAATAATCTGCTGTACAGAATACAGATGAAGCACTACTGATAGGAACAGCGATATAGCACCCAGATATAGCGCTTCACAAGGTCATGTGAAGCATCTGACAGCGGAAGTAACTGTATACAAAGTATCAGAGAGCGCAGACCAGAGATACAGCACTAGCTGCTGGCAATTTTACATCACAAGGAGCAATCATTTGCTATTATACAGAAAGTGCACATTTTAGGACTAACAGTGCTCACATAAGGGTGTGTTAGGTTCAGCCAATCAAAGTATTACCTAGAAATATATCTATCTCCTGTGTTGCGAGAATTGTACATCTTAACCATAAAGTAACATGAAAATTTCTTTCATAATTCAGACAGAACATACAATTTTAAACAGATTTGCATTTTACTTCTATTTTAAAATTTACTTCATTCTGTATCCTTTGTTGAAGCAGCAGCAATGTATTACTGGGAGCTAGCTTAATGCATCGGGTGAGCTAATGACAAGAGACATTATATATGCAGCCACCAATCAGCAACTATCTTCCAGTAGTGCGTTGCTGCTCCTGAGACTACCTATCTATGCATTTCAGCAAAGGATACCAAGTGAACAAAGCCAACGATAATGGAAGTCAATTGAAATGTTGTTTAAAACTATTTGCTTTGTCTGAATCATGAAAGTTTAATTTTTACTATATAGTTCCTTTAACATACACTAACACCAGGGCTAGATCTAAATACAGATGATGAGTATTTTATACATTTAACTCTGTAAGTTGGCTACACCACCAGTCATAAGCTGGGCGTGCTGTACCCTACAGGATAGTCCAAAAGATACTTTTGCTCAGGTACATACAGTAAATGCTTTTGACATTAGACTTCTCCTTTTACTTTATAAAAATTTTGAACTTTTTTTAAAATATATTTTTGGTGCTTGACATGAGTGTGATATTAGCACAATTATACTTGTAGCTCTGAGTTATATATTTTTTTTAGAAATATGTTTAATTTTCATAATATGGGCAGATATTAGATATATTGGTTTACTGTGTCCTGTTTGATTCTTGCACAATGCACCAGATTGTTATGTGGTTCTGGATTAAATTAAACCCAGGAATTTATAGTTATGTCCTTTCTTTTGTTTTTGTAGGTTTTCCAGGTCAGACGAGCTGTCTCGGCACCGCCGCTCACATTCTGGGGTGAAGCCTTACCAGTGTGCTGTCTGTGAGAAGAAATTCGCCCGCAGTGACCACCTGTCTAAACACATTAAAGTGCACAGATTCCCTCGGAGCAGCCGCGCCACACGCTTATCAAACTGACAGCCCTTGAGCCTTGCATGAAGTGTGCGACACATCCAGCACTTTGTCCATCTTCCTGACTTACTACATGTGGAACAGACTCGGAATGGACCTTGACATAGACCAGTCTTAGAACTCATCTCTAATATAATATGGTTACAAATGAACTGTCTGCTCCAGCAGGAACCTGGGAATGGACACATGCTTAGATCTCCTAAGTGGGCCTCAGAACATTGCTGCCCCATACAGCAAGAGGGTTTGGAAGGAGACGGAACAAGATCTCCCTCAAAAAGCTGAATCACTAATGTGATCAAGTCTAGGGCTAACCAATGTGCTTTAAATTGTAGTAGAGAAGTCTGTAATACACAACATCAGCCCCAAACAGAAGGCTCTGTCTTTTGTAATGACGGAATATGGTACTGACATAGTGTAGAGGCACTTGGGATTATTTTACAAATAATCATCCTGTAATGTTTTGCTCTTTCTCCTCCGCTAGTTTATAAGTGCTCTTCCTTAAACCGTCTGATGCCTTAGTTGGTCTGATATCAAAACCATTTCCCTGTGTAGAGTTAATTTGGGAATATGGGGTCTTCTTTCTTTTTAAAGCCATATGAGAGAGTTCTAAACCATTCAGCTTAGTCTGGGTTTACTGGAAAAGTTTTTTTTTTTTTATATACTTTCTGCCCAAATAAGAGAGAGAGCATCGCTGAGATTCTACAAGTATGGAAAAATCCAAAGACTACAGTGTTATATTAAAGAGGAGTAGTGGGTATGAACAGGAGGTGGAAGTTACAGAAGTCTGTGTGTGGGCGATTGAGGAGAAGACATAGCAAAGATTAGTACAGAGCCTGGGCATTACATTGGAGCACACTGGCTGGGCCAAATTGATCTCCTGCTCCATATCATGTGTCCCTACCGGTTGACTGTTTACTTGCTTCTCTGTGTCCATATGGATAGGTTAACCAGTAGAATAGACCAGTGTTGCTCATCTCCAGTCATCAGGGCCACTAATAAATAGGTCATCCATTACCTAATAAATAGGCCTTCAAGACCAAGATTTGGCATCTGACTTTCTAGTGGCTCTGGGGCCAAGAGATAAGTAACAGATCAAGACTGGTACATTTATAAGACTAGTATATCTGCTGCTAATAAGTAATGTGTCACTTTTACAAAAGTGCCTGAAATTACTGATAGAAGTTTAAAATATATAAAGTATTAATCAACAGTAGCAAAAATGACTCTAAGCAGCAAAGCCAAACATAAATAACAGTTTACTGTCTAGTTGCAAACACTACAGATCCGAAGTCTTCCATAAAACACTAGATTTAATTTATTGGTTATTTGTGTTCTGTACTTTTTATATTTTTAGTGGTTGACCAAGAAATGCAGAATTATTTTATCAGTTTGTCTTGATCACAAGCTGTAGTGATAACATCTGGCCCTGGGGCACCTAGAACTCTGAGGAGCAAGTGATGCTAAGAATGGCAGTTGGTATCAGAGCTCGTTAGGAACCTCACTTCATACATATTTCATGGTCCCTTTGTGGGAGATAAACCATATCAGTATTTAATAGGCAGAGAGAACAACATAAACACCAGGGACTTGTTTAAGCCACAAGACCTGCATCTACTGGACATCAATAACTGCGTCTGGTGCTTTCAGGTTCCTCCTTGGCCACCTGATTAAAGGGGCTCTTCATGTATCTAATGCTGGAAACGTATGGAACCCGCCTGTTGTCTATAAATGTTAGACATATATGTGCTCATAGCCAGGAAATTACCGGATGCTCATGCTTGGCCACCAAGCTCCTTAAAGGTTCCTGTTGTTGCTGAAGACTAAATATATTTATTACAGATAAACATGTCTGTTTTTATACCTCACATTCTATCACTGCCTGTATGTACAAAGCCAGGGAATCGGTATAAAGTGCTCATGGACAACAGGAACACAGTCTCTTTCTAATGTGAAGCTTGAGAAAAAGGGGCAGAAAATTAAAAAATGAATTACCTGTGTTTAATTATGTGCAGTGATTCTTTATTTTCTGCTATTCAGTGCTGGATATTGAACTTTTCTCATTTTCTCCAGAGGGGACTGGAGTGTATCCTGTAAACCTCAGAACTGTGACCCTGCAACATGTTAACAGCAATGGCATGATCAGTGCAGGAGCTCATTTATACATGTGCCTAACTGCCCAGTGCTAAAAAGATAAACATATTTAAATGGTATTTCCTAGGCTGCAAAACCCTGTAAATTGCACTTAATTGCTGAAACATATCAAGTATACATATAAAATTATGTCCATTTAGGTCCCCAGCAACAGGCTTTTTAGTCCCTCTCTGCTTGGTATTGTACCCAGCAGACAGTGGACAGCACCAATCGTGGCATAGGATGGGCATGTTCAGCACCATATGTACTGGAACACAAACCATGCTGTTGCCACACCTAAGCTGGAATCCTATAAAGCACACACTATTGTAACTATCATTACGGTTAAAGAGTATATAACGCAATATAAAGATCTTCTTTCTGTTGTTTTACTTATGTCTCTTTTGTCCTTTGCTCCCCGAATGCGGTAACAGTACTTTAAACATGTTATTACACAATATATAGCTCTGTTGCTAAGTGAGGAGAAGGAATTTACGTACATTTATAGCTAAAGAACAAAATGCCAGCTCCCAGGTGGATCTATGCTCTACAGATGCCTTAGAATCCACGTACAACAATAGCTTGTTGTGATTTCTAATGCTGCTATCCTGGCATTACAAGAAGACTGTCATCCTGTAGGTAAAATCATTGTAAATGCAGCTGCTGATGCTAGAATCCCCCCCAGGAACTAATATGAGTAGATGTGCGAGTAGGGTGACCATATTGCCGCTTTAAAAAGGGACACATATGAAAAATACATATGTCAGAGTTCATATAATGGAACATTATTCAAAAAATTTCTTTATACAGCCCTGACATATGTATTTTTCATATGTGTCCCTTTTAAAAGCAGCAATATGGTTGGCCTATGTGAGAGGCAGCACACTATTTATCTAGAATCAAGTGTTTTATTTGCATTTATACATTTATAATGTGCATTTAATATTGTGAACAGTCCAGTCCATCATGATTTTCCAGTTCTGTTCTTTTTCTCTAACTGGTGCTGTTTAAATGGTTGACAGGCGAAGGGGCACTGCTACCCCCAATCAGTGTTACAGTGTCTTTAGCCAGAGCAACCACTCTTTCTTTTTATATTTTATTTTTATATTAAATCCTCCTGGTATGTTCTACAGAGCTGCTGTTTTTTGTGTTTTTTTTTTTTGTTACCGGGCAAATATATGCACATGATTACATAGCAGAAAGGTGCCCCAGCCCTTGAGCAAGCAAACACAAGCGGATTAGAGGACATCCCTACCTTGTGTTTAAATAGTGACTCAGTTATACTGGCTGAGCTAACTACACCCCACTGTGGATATTCTGATACTGGTTTTAGCCTCTGTACTAACTTGTAATAGACAGAGGCTATAAATTCAGACTGCCAAGAGCACCATATTAACCCACTGCTGGTAACTCTAGGATACTTATCAGCCTCTGCTGAGCCTTTATTCTGGAGGATCGGCTGCTGAATGTATTAGCTCTTCATTTTTTTTATCTTTTTGCTCTTTTCCTGTGATGTTTGATGTGAATATCACCCACTCTGCCTTAATCTAGACAAATGGAAATAAAGCACAATTTTACATAAACTGTTTTAACCTCTTTGTCACCAAAGCAAAGCTGTGATTTGTAATGAGTGAATGACTGTGGTGGCAGAGAGGTTAACCCCCGGGTGCCAGTGAGGGTGGCAACATATTGAATATAAATACTTTGCTGCTGTCGAGGGGCTAAGTAGGTTGTGCATTCCGTAACTGCAGAGCCAGGTTAATAAGACAAACGTGTAACAAGCGGTTTACGTCTCTTCTTCTGAATGTATGTAAATAAATGTATATAGGTGTCACAAGATCAAATGCCTTTCTAAAGTTTAAGAACTTTATGTAAATTAAATCAAAGCTATATCTCTATGAAGACGTTGTACAGAAATAATAATACTGTATTTTCTCCTACGTTCCTTATAAAGAAATATATATATATATATATATACTATATTTGACAATAAAAAAATTAAATGACAACTTGGTTCTATTGTGATTCTTGTCTAGGGCAGCTCATATTTTTCATCTGATTTACAGTATAAAAACGGAAATAAAACATTATATGGCCTATAGTAATGAATGTGTGACTGGGCATTGCCGACACGTAGAAAGTTATTGTGATTAGACGATTTCTGGGAGGGAAGAAAACCCCCGCTGATGTTAGAGACTACTGGAACCTGACCAGACACAGAGTACAAAAGCAGCAGGCATGTTGCAAAGGCAGAGAAGTAACACACATACTGGTCTAGAATTAGAGCACTATTGATAGCGCAGGGAGCAATTAGTGTGTGTGTGTGTATGTGTACATACATACATACACACATACATATACATACACATATACATACACACACACACACACATACATATACATACACACATACATACACATACATACATACACACATATACATACATACATATACACACATACATACACACACATACATATATAAATATACGTACATACATACACATACATATACATACATATACGTACAATCATACATATACGTACATACATACACACATACATACATATACGTACATACATACACACATATACGTACATACATACACATACATACACATACATACATATACGTACATACATACACATACATACACACACATACATACATACACACATATACATACATACATACATATATGTACATACATACACATTCATACACACATATACATACATATACATACACATACATACTGTATATACACATACATACATATATACACATACACACATACATATATACATACATACACACATATACATACATATACGTACATACATACATATACATATATACACATACACACATACATACATACATATACATATACATACATACATACATACACATACATATATACACATACATACATATACATACATACATACACACACATACATACATATATACACATACACACACATACATACATATACATATATACACATATACACACATACATAAATACATACATATACATACATACATACACACACATACATACATATACATACATACACACACATACACACACACATACATACATATACATATATACACACACATACATACACACACACACAGATACATACATACACACACGCACACACAAGTAGCGCATGTATTACAAGTTAAAAGTAAACTTGATCACTTGAGCGCAATTGAATTTAATGCGATTCAGGATAGCATGACCTATGAGATCTGGTTAACTGTTATGCTTGAATAAAAAGTGTCACAAAAAACATCAAAAATACATTTTACAGTACCGTTACACTCAAAATTACACCATCTAACAAAAATTAGTAAATAAAATTGCAATAAAAAGTTATAAGGGGTATATATATGAGGTATCAGGTGTTAGGAAAAAATGCTGCATAGACACGCATACATATACATGTCTAAATATGTATGTGTGTCTATTTTTATACATATATATAGATATATAGATATATATATATATAATGTGTGTATGAGAATTTATATACATGAATATATGTGCGTATTTTTATATATATACAGGGAGTGCAGAATTATTAGGCAAATTAGTATTTTGACCACATCATCCTCTTTATGCATGTTGTCTTACTCCAAGCTGTATAGGCTCGAAAGCCTACTACCAATTAAGCATATTAGGTGATGTGCATCTCTGTAATGAGAAGGGGTGTGGTCTAATGACATCAACACCCTATATCAGGTGTGCATAATTATTAGGCAACTTCCTTTCCTTTGGCAAAATGGGTCAAAAGAAGGACTTGATAGGCTCAGAAAAGTCAATAATAGTGAGCTATCTTGCAGAGGGATGCAGCACTCTTAAAATTGCAAAGCTTCTGAAGCGTGATCATCGAACAATCAAGCGTTTCATTCAAAATAGTCAACAGGGTCGCAAGAAGCGTGTGGAAAAACCAAGGCGCAAAATAACTGCCCATGAACTGAGAAAAGTCAAGCGTGCAGCTGCCAAGATGCCACTTGCCACCAGTTTGGCCATATTTCAGAGCTGCAACATCACTAGAGTGCCCAAAAGCACAAGGTGTGCAATACTCAGAGACATGGCCAAGGTAAGAAAGGCTGAAAGACGACCACCACTGAACAAGACACACAAGCTGAAACGTCAAGACTGGGCCAAGAAATATCTCAAGACTGATTTTTCTAAGGTTTTATGGACTGATGAAATGAGAGTGAGTCTTGATGGGCCAGATGGATGGGCCCGTGGCTGGATTGGTAAAGGGCAGAGAGCTCCAGTCCGACTCAGATGCCAGCAAGGTGGAGGTGGAGTACTGGTTTGGGCTGGTATCATCAAAGATGAGCTTGTGGGGCCTTTTCAGGTTGAGGATGGAGTCAAGCTCAACTCCCAGTCCTACTGCCAGTTTCTGGAAGACACCTTCTACAAGCAGTGGTACAGGAAGAAGTCTGCATCCTTCAAGAAAAACATGATTTTCATGCAGGAAAATGCTCCATCACACGCGTCCAAGTACTCCACAGCGTGGCTGGCAAGAAAGGGTATAAAAGAAGAAAATCTAATGACATGGCCTCCTTGTTCACCTGATCTGAACCCCATTGAGAACCTGTGGTCCATCATCAAATGTGAGATTTACAAGGAGGGAAAACAGTACACCTCTCGGAACAGTGTCTGGGAGGCTGTGGTTGCTGCTGCACGCAATGTTGATGGTGAACAGATCAAAACACTGACAGAATCCATGGATGGCAGGCTTTTGAGTGTCCTTGCAAAGAAAGGTGGCTATATTGGTCACTGATTTGTTTTGTTTTGGTTTTTGAATGTCAGAAATGTATATTTGTGAATGTTGAGATGTTATATTGGTTTCACTGGTAAAAATAAATAATTGAAATGGGTATATATTTGTTTTTTGTTAAGTTGCCTAATAATTATGCACAGTAATAGTCACCTGCACACACAGATATCCCCCTAAAATAGCTATAACTAAAAACAAACTAAAAACTACTTCCAAAACTATTCAGCTTTGATATTAATGAGTTTTTTGGGTTCATTGAGAACATGGTTGTTGTTCAATAATAAAATTAATCCTCAAAAATACAACTTGCCTAATAATTCTGCACTCCCTGTATATGTGTGTGTGCATTTATATACATGAATATATGTGCGTATTTATATATACTGTATATGTGTGTATATATATATATTTACTCTAATGTATATTTACTGTATATATTCAACTTTCCAATGCTCTTCACTTAGAGTATAATGTCTTTTTATTCTTAAACCCCAAGGCAGAACATAGTGCGATCTACGATATTATTGCAGAAACTGGAGCCTGCCTGCAGAAAGAATGGCCAGGTCCGTTAAACAGAGAATTTTCTTCAACAGGAATTTTTTTTTCTGGCCAGTGCAGTGCTTTCAAATGGACAACCGGCACATTTTTAGTGCAGTACTTTGAAATTATTGGCTAATGGCTGCTCTGCTCCTGAAATTGATGCTTTTTAGATGCAATATTATTGTTATTTTTACCCATCAGAACGGCTTCTGCGACTCGGAAGTAAGTGCAGGGATGCACAATTCCTATCGTGCAACGCCCAGGACATGCAGTTCTGGGCGCAGGGCATGTGTTTTTTTTTTTTACTTTTAGCCCTGCTGCGGGCAAGCAGAAGGGATAAAAGCTTTTTTTAATTTTTTTATTATTATTATTGTTATTTCAATAGCGCCGAGCGGTGGTGCAGCGGTAGTGTGAGAAGAGAGCTGAGTGAGAGCAGGAAAAGAAGCTAGCGCACAGCAAATGTTTACAGCCTGGGCGCGGGCTTCAGTAGAGAGGGGGACCGCCTCCGTTTTAAGGACTGCATCAATTATTTGCTGCCTGAGCCATAAGACTGGAGAAAGACAGGGAGAGGATGCAGATGATGTGCAATCACCTTCAAAGCCTTAAACAACCAAGGCCCACAGTACCTGAAAGAGCTCCTGACACCCTACATCCCATCCCGTTCACTTAGGTCAGCCAACACATCCCTCCTCTCAGTGCCAAGAATAAGGACAAACTCAGGCTCCAGAGCATTCGGCCACGCTGCCCCTACTTTCTGGAACTCTTTACCATGCGCAATCAGAGAGGCACCGTCCTTACAGACTTTTAAAAAAAAGCTAAAGACCCACCTCTCCATCAGGCATTCAGTCCGCTTATCTGACCTTCAGAAACTCCTAACTCTTATGTCTTATGTTGGTACAGTATATTTGTAAAGTGCTTTGAGTCTCACAGGGAGAAAAGCGCTATATAAATCGCAAATTATTATATAAATTATTATAATCATTTTAGTCTCAGTATGGAAATCAAGCTCATTTGCAAAGCACTGGCTATAGGCTTTATAGCTCAGGCAGCAAAGTCAAGAAGCAGCCGGGACAGCGGCCCAGAGCTACTTGAGGGATACACTTATACACAGCCTCGTAGCACACATATAACGGTGAATGGAAGGCTGCAGCTTGGCACTCTTTTCCAGCTAGCTGAACTCAAGTTTCTGGAAACCCCAGCCAGCTGAAACAGACCCTCGGTTTGTGACGTCACACCCACAGTTTAAGTAGAAAATAAAATTTGTCTACCCCTGAATTTCCGGTCAGTACAGATTAAGCAGATTTTTGTTTGTACTATGGTAATCACTGGGAGGAAATTGCTAAATTAATTTACTCCTTCCATGTCCCTAGCCAAAGCCGCCCTGGGGCCAAAATTCAATTCTCCCGTCATTTTATCTGATAATCCAGTATTTCTCCAGTGTTACCAAAACTCATCTCCTTTACAAATGTTTCATTCCTGTCCTCACACCCTGTGTGTCTATGTATCTTGCTTTAAAAAAAAAAAAAAGTTTGAATTTATTTTTTTAAGTTTGTTCACTGGCTGTGTGAGTGTAAAGAATACATTCCAGTACATTTCAGGTTCTTTTGGCATTACTGCAATAAACTTGTTTTTTTAAAATGCTTCTCTGGAAAAAACAAACAAATGATGCCAATACATGTTCTAAACTCGCCCTAAGACACTGTTAGTGTTAGGTTGGCGGTATTTTGGTTATTGTGGTGATCAGTTTGTCAGAAGGGGCTAAATGGTATGCACATTCCTCTTTTAAAACCAAGGGGTTATGCTAGCAAATTTAGATCAGCGACACATCAGTTATTTATTATCACCTTCCCTCACTAAATATTGGTATCAGATTTTAACAATGAATGAACAGCCAAAGCCTTTTTATTTGCAAATTGTAAATAATAGAAATAATAATACTAATATAATTAGTGGTAGTATTTTATTAGCGTAAGTTTCTCTGATGAAAGTCTACTTTTGCCTACTATAGCAGTGGTTCCTCAACAAGAACAGTAAAAATAAAACCAGGGTTGTGATATACATTTTAAATATTAACAGAACAAAAATTCTATTAAGATTTAAAATGTATATCAAAACCTTGGTTTTATTTTTATTGTTCTTGGGAAAAAAAAGGAATGGTAAATCTATTGTGGTTCTTTAAGCATATATGCACAAAAGGTAGATAGGGGACTTTATATTTGTCATCTGAGCTGGTAATGATAGAATGGGGTCACATTAAAATAAAATAAATGTATATATTGCACAAGAATATTCTATATAGCTAGGTCTAACTATATTTTGCCTGATAGGATTAGGTTTTTCTTTTTTTTTTTTTTTTCAAATATCTTTATTGGTTCCAGCAACAAACAGAACATAAAAAGTAAATATATGTCGAATTGTATTTCATTATGCCATGCAAGGCCATCATACATATAGAAAAACAGAAATACAAATAATGACCATAGTGAATAATATCAAGCAAACATACAAAGAAACAAGTGAATGCTAATACCTGACTTTTTAGCATCTAGTCAATTATATCGCTGGAGATTTTATAAATATTTAAACCACTAATGAGGAGGGGGAGAAAGAAAAAGAGAGAAAAAAAAAAAAAAAAAAAAAAGGGGAAAAGAAGAAAAAAATTCTCTATTCTATACACCTCTCTCCCTCGCCCGCCCACCCACCCTCCATCTCCCCTACTAACCCCACCTCTTCTCTTTCTTTACTTATTATTTCACAATTACTATTTCATAGTGTTATCTCCCGGGGACCCGATATCCATGTTGACGGGAATACTTCTAATATAACCAATTCCAAGAAAGCTAAAGAATTTAAGAAGGGTTGTAAAATACGTCTTTGAATCTGTAATGGGTAAGAAGTAATTAATGGGGACCAATCCAGAAGAAAAGCCCTGACCTTACGTTCAGCTGTGAATTTAGTATGAAAGGATTCAAATAAGATTTGGAACTGGATTTCTTTCAAGAACCCTGTGATTGTAGGAGCTATATGATCTTTCCAGCCTTTAGTGATTAACTGTCTCGCAATTATAATAATTGTGTTGAATATCTTTATCGCCCTCTTAGGGCGTAACTCAGCATTAGTTAGAAAAACTACCTCATCAGCCGTGAATGGTGCCATATCTCTATAGATTTTACTATACCAGAATCTTATCTTTTGCCAATATTGTTGAATCTTTGGACAAGACCAAAACATATGAAAAATATCCGCCCTATCCAAGGAACATCTTGGACAGGCATAATTCTGAGAAGGATAGAATCTGGCCATTTTATCTGGGGAAAGATAATAATTATTGACTAGTTTTAAATGCGCTTCTTTCCATGATATGGAAACTTGTAATTTTTCTAACTCTGTGAAGCTTCGCTCAATCCTGTTCTCCCCTAGTTCTGGCAAATATTTCTTCCAGAAGTTATATAGCTTATCTACACCTAATTCACCCTGTCTAGCCAGGAGGATATCATAGATCAGTGATATCGAGGACTGACCCAGAGAGAATTGCCGGATAATATTTTTAATGTCTATCCAATCCCTTAGAAATTCCACATTCCATTTTTGTGTGAATATGTAGTGCCTTAGTTGAAAATAAGCAAATAAATTCGAACAGTGTAGATTAAACCTTTGAAATAATAATTCTGAGGGTAATAACTGATTATCATCAAATAGCTGAAAAACATAAATCAGTCCAGCTTCAGCCCATAGTCCAAACACTCTCTGATTTATGCCCGGAATAAATTCAGGGTTACCTACTATGGGGAGATATTCAGAAAAGAATGGGGAGACTTTTAATATTCGACAAGTTTTTTGCCAAGCTATAATAACATTTTTAAAGGAAATTAGTTTACTAAGATTTGAGGGTAACTTTGGTACCGGGCAATGAAGAACCGCTTTCAATGAAAAGGGGGAGATGAGGAACGATTCTAACTCTGTTGTCACAAACTTATCTACCCCTGTGATCCAATCGAGAGCCAGTTTGACCAGGCTAGCCAAATTGTAAAGCCTGAAGTCTGGCAGGGCCAGGCCTGCCCTAGGACTTTTCTGCATCAGTTTACTAAGACTAATCCTTGGCTTCTTATTACCCCATATAAATTTAGATACCCAGGACTGTATATTACCAATATCTTTTTTGGTCATAAATAACGGGAGATTCTGGAGCAGATATAGAACTCTAGGAAAGATAATAGATTTAATCAGATTAATTCTAGCAGACAATGAGATGGGAAGCGAGGCCCAGTTTTCGAGATCATTTTTAATTTTTTGTAATATCGGAGGGAAATTTAACTTATACCAAATTGTTGGGTTTCTATGAAAGATAATACCAAGGTATCGAAAGAACTCAACCACTTTAAAGGGGTGATCTTTCCAGTTGGATCCTTTCTTATCTACCCAGAGGAGTTCACTCTTATCAAAATTTATTTTATAACCTGAGAAGGAGGAAAAATTTTTAAAAAATTGTAACAATATGGGGATGGAATATTGCGCCTTGTCCAAGAATATTAACAAATCGTCCGCATATAAGAGAGTATTTAAACTAAAGGAACCGAGTTGAAACCCTAGTAGCCTATCCCGCAATAAGATAGCAAAAGGCTCCAAAGCTAAATTAAAGAGTAAAGGGGAGAGGGGGCACCCTTGTCTTGTCCCTCTTTTAAGTGAAATATAAGGGGAGGAATGGCCATTGATGCAGAGAAATGAAATCGGATTTTTGTATAAATTCCTGACGAATTCAAGGAACTGTTTCTTGAATCCAAATCGTTCCAATGCCGTAAATAAATAGTTCCAGTTCACTGCATCAAAGGCCTTCTCAGCATCTACTGTTAAGATAGCTGCTTCAGAAATCTTTTTAGATTGTTCGTTCTTGGGATCTAAATTCCATGCATAATCTAGAAATGTAGTCACTTGACGTATATTCTTAAGCGAATTCCTATCCCTCATAAATCCAGTTTGATCTGGATGGATAATCCCGTCTAATACCTTGGCCAGCCTAATCGAGATAATAGCGGTCAGCAATTTATAATCAGCATTGAGTACTGATATAGGCCTATATGACCCTGGATCTTCCGGGTCCTTACCTTTCTTTAGAATCAGAGATATACGGGCAGCCGAAAAATAATTAGACATAGAATTGCCAGCAGAAAAATAATAATTAAACAGATTCACTAATGATAATTTTACTTCCTCCTTCAGAATTTTATAAAATTCTATCGGAATAGCATCTGGTCCTGGTGATTTATTAAGATTGGCTGATTGTATAGCCTCAAGAACTTCCTCCTCTGAAATAGGTCTATTAAGCTCTGATAAACTCTCCTCCGAAATATTGGGGAGATTGACACTCGCCCAGAAATGTAATGCGTTGTCCGCATTAACCTGTGTTTCTGCATAAAGCTGTTGGAATACGTTGACAAATGTCTGACTAATATCCTCTGTATTAGTATATTTTATATTCCCCCTTTTAATAGTCGAGATAATATTCTTACTTTTTCTCACCTTAGCTACTTTAGCCAGAAATTTAGCTGAGGCCCCATAATGACCTCTAAATTGATAATTTATTTTCAATTCATCTTCCTGTGACCTTTGTTTGAAGAAGATATCTCTTTCCCTTTTCAATTTGCAATATCTATCCCAGTTATCTCTTGTCTGATCGAGATAAAACTTTCTAAGCGCATTTCTAACTTGTGCTGTTAACTGTAATTCTAGCTCCAGCTTTTTCTTCTTCCAAGTAGATAAGTAAAGCTTAATTTCCCCCCTTAATACAGCTTTCGCTGCTTCCCAGAATACCTCTGGTTTACTAAATTGTCCTATATTGAAGGTAACATAATCCTTCCACTTCTGTTTTAACCAGTTGCTGAACTTAGGACTATCCGTCAAAAATCGGGGGAAAAAAAAGACGTATTTTGGGCCTTAGGGGGGGAGATGGCCACCAAAGTGAAAGAGATTACCGCATGATCAGAGATAGCAATATCATAGATATTAGCTTCTGATCTGCATAAGGCAAGTGGTTTAGAAATTAGAAACATATCAATCCTCGAAAATGTCATGTGGGTTTTAGACTCACATGAAAAGCTACGGACTTCTGGATTTTTATATCTCCATATATCAATTAATTTCAATTCATGACAAAAGGACTTAAAATATTTTGCTACTTTGTTATTTTCTCGTTGGTTTTTTGAGGACAATCTGTCTAAAATGGGGCATAACGTCATATTGAAATCCCCCCCTAAAACTAAATTAGCTGCTGAAAACAGAAATAATTTACTTCTAATATTTTCCCAGAAAGTGGGCGAAAAAGAATTGGGACCGTATATATTACAGATGATAAAATTACATCTATTAATCTGAATATGTAGTATCAGGTATCTTCCCTCTGGGTCAGTCTCCTTCTTCACAATATTATAATCTAAATTTTTATGAAACAAAATGGCTACCCCTGATTTTCTTTTAACTCCTGGAGCTGCAATACATTCCCCTACCCATTTACACTTTAACTTCATAGCTTCTGCCAGATTCAAATGTGTTTCCTGTAACAACACAATATTGGGACTAAACTTCAGCAGATGTTTAATAATCAATTTGCGTTTTCTAGGCGACGTAATGCCCCCTACATTCCAAGAAAGCATATTGATCCTAACTGCCATTAAACATATTAAAAATATATGTGCACTTAAAAGCTATTTTTAAGCTGTGGTCTGAATTAACTTAGCCCCAGTGGTGGGAGGGGGAAGAGAGAGGCGAGAGGACCGGCGAGGGAGAGAGAGAGAGAGAAGAAAAAAAAAAAAAAAAAAAAAAAAAAAAAAAAATGGGAAACCCTACGTAATAAAAGGAAAACTGCTCGTTCTATACCTGTGAGAAATTCAATTTTAAAATAATAAGTGCTCAACAACAATATAAATTCTTTTTTCCACTTAACTCTGTTCATGTGCACTGCAATCCTCAAGAGCATAACTATAATCATCATAGTGAGTACATAAAGAGAAAGAAAGAAAAAACACACAGAAAAATCAGCGCTTACCCAGACACATAGCGCTTCTATCCTACTTAACATAATTTCAATTTTAAAATAGTAAGTGCTCAGCAACAATATAGATTCTTTCTTCCATTTAACGTTATCAGTGTGCCCCACAAATATCAAAAACATATCTATAATCCTCGTAGTAAGCACAAAGTAATAACAAAAAGAAAAAAAAACGCACCAAAGATCAGCGCGTACCCAGACACATTGCATATCCATCTTACTTGGCATAAATTCCCCTATCTAAACCTGAATTATTTTCCCTAGTATATTATAGGGTACTAATAAATTCGTGGGCCTCTTGAGGATTATTGAGGATTCGTCTAACCCCATTTTCATCTAACATAATCTTTGCAGGGTACACAACCCAGGCCTTAAACCCTTTATCAATAATCTTAGTACATAGCGGAATCATCTGTTTTCTTTTGGTAGATGTTTCTATTGAGAAATCTTGAAACATTAATAGCTTGTTTTTTTCAAATACAAATTCGCCCATCTTTCTATATGCTTTTAACAGATTTACTTTGTCCTGGAATCTAAGCAACTTAAAAATGCACATTCTGCTTCTATCGCCCCTAGCCATATTTGTTCTACTATATCCGACCCTATGAGCTCTCTCTACCTCTAAGGGTAATTGTTGTTCAGAGAAACCTAAAGCTTTGGGTAATAATAAAGAGGTAACCTTTATAAGATCTTCATACTCAGGGGACTCAGGAAGACCAATGATTCTTATATTATTCCGTCTGGAGCGATCCTCAAGATCCTCCAGACGGAATTGTAAACCAGTAATCTTGCCATCATAATCTTGGATTACTTTATCTTGTACATTGACCCGGTCCTCTAAGTCAGAGATCCTATTTTCCGCCTCTAATATCCTTGAAGCGAATTGCTTAACCTCGTTTGATAGAGAGATAATATCTATTGAAATACTGCTAAGCTCCTTCTTAATAATATCAAATTGTGGGGTAAAAACATCGGTTAATTGAGATACTAAACTACCAATGTCCACATGGGATATAGCCCCCTCTGATACGGGGTCCAAAGAGGTATCCGCACTCCTAACCTTTCTATCCTTGCCCTTGGGTGGCATTATGGGAGAACTCTGTTTCGTGTGTATAATATATCTTTCCATATATTCTGTGAATACTAATAGTGAATGTGAGAAGCAAAAAAAATGAAAGAAAATGTGAAAAAAAGAAAAAGTGAACAAATCCAAAAGGGACCTAGTTAATTTCTGGTTCAAGTGTGTGTATGTGTTTTTTTTTTTTTTTTTTTTTTTCCTCTTTTTTTTTTTTTTTTTTTTTTTATATTATAAGCGTGAATGTGTGTTAAACTAAGGACTGTGAGTGTATATTCATAAGGGTTAGTGTAGTTACGGCCTAATATCTCACCCAAATTATAATTATGAGAAGCGGACACCTGTAAAAATCAGCAATTGATCAATAAGGGCCATATCCCTTAAACATTCATAATTTAACCAAGATATCTATGGTGTTATAGTGAATTATTTCTCAAAAGCAGTTAATGAGCTTATGTTAACAGAAAAGCAATTGCATATACCCATCAATATCGACATAAAAAAAAACAAAAAAAAAAAAAGAAAAAGAAAAACCAGGGTCAATATATTTAACTCAATTTTAGCCATTAATTAACCATCTAAATCCCTCTCTCTCTTCTCTCCTAAAGAGGGAGACTGTTAAACAGCAGATAAATGCACCAATCTTGAGGAATATGCAGCTTAAGGGGAAAAAAAGCCAGATTGTCCAGGCCTAGTCTCTTGGCTCTCTATAAGCCTGCAGGAAGTGTAGAAATAACCTGGATAATAAGAAACACCAATTTTCAAAATACTCAAGGACCGATGTACTGTTGCGTCTTGTATCTTGAGGTAAAGTCCAGCTTTATAAGCTAATTGTGGCGAATTTAAGTATCATCAGTTATAAATAGACCAGTTGTACTTTGGCACTTTTGGTGTGAGAGGTACTCCTAATTTTTTTTTTAGAGAACACTTCAGGCTCCTGTTACCCCACAACCATCAACAGGGTGATTAATACGTGGAAGAAGGGGGGCGGGAGGATAGTTCACCAGAATAGGGGAAATAACCCTTCTCCCTAACTTGTGTTAATTCAATCCCTCAAATGAATCACTTAGCCTCATCCACCTCCTGTGAATCTTCAGCTCATAGGAGCCAAAATATCCCATATGTACACGCTATGCCTGTAAACCAGGTGTACTTTATTAGGTATAGAGAAACCTTAGGCAGTCCGCTTTGAAAAACCTTGTAAGGGTAAAGCCGGGGTTCCTTCCCGCTATCGGGCAGTCAGGCCAAACAAATATGCAGCTGTGACACTCTTCACCGCGAGGAGGGCGCGCTCCCTACAGATCTCTCTGCAGGCAGACTACCCCCTCCTACAAGCGGCTACTCCAGTCAGCAGGGCCAGTCACTTCACGGGTAATATTTCTCTTACCCGACTTTACTGTCCTTTTCCTTCGGTCTGCCGGTTTTCCTCTGCGGTAGTTGCGGTATCCACCGCTAGGCTTTTCCGCCAGTCAAGGGCTTCCTCAGCTCAGACGTAGACAGCGTCTGTGGAACTTGCCACCGGTCCCAAGGATTCCGGATAGTGCAAGCAACTTTTAGCCGGGGGAGATTTCCTCGCTCCCTTCTCTAGAGCGCCGTGAGCCGTACAGCGTGTCTAACGGCTCCGCCCCCACCGGAAGTCCCCTCAGGATTAGGTTTTTCAATGCCATCTTTTTTCTTTACATTGATTTTATGTGTGAATTTTCCATACCCAATTATAGATTAGGGTCAATTTTATGCAAATAATTTCCATAACATATTTGTAATGTAAAATCATATGTCTGTTTACAGAATGCAGATACACTACCTGCTTATAGTACTCTGCTTGTAATTCCACACTTGTGTATGGTGTGTGTGTGTGTGTGTGTGTGTATATGTTGTGTGTGTATGTGGTGTGTGTATGTTGTGTGTGTGTGTGTGTATGTTGTGTGTGTATGGTGTATGTGGTGTGTGTGTGTGTGTGTGTATGTGGTGTGTGTGTATGTGGTGTGTGTGTATATATATGGTGTGTGTATGATGTATGGGTGTGTGTATAGTGTGTGTGTATATGTTTGTGTGTGTGTGTATATGCAGGGCCGCCACTAGAAATTTTTGGGCCCCTGACTTAACCATTGATCAGCCCCCCCCCCCCCCCTCTTGACATGTGCAATTTTTGACCAAGTGACTAAAACGTATATGCACTTTATTCTTAAGTGTCTATTTAAACTTGGAAATGTTGTAAAGGTAGTAACATACAAACACACAGACACACGCATACACTGAAACACACACACACTCACACATAAGGATTCACATATAGACACTCTAGCAGAAACGCAAAGAAACACACAAACACACTCAGACACAGACACCCAAACAGACACTCAGCACTTGATTACATTGACCTGACAAGTAATGAGGTAGACTACAGTTTTGTAAAAAAAAGGAGATTTAGAAAACAAAATATGGAGTTCTGATTATCTTTTTGTAAAGGAAGATGCCAACTAAATGATGACAACAGCATGCAGTGGCTGAAAGGAAGGGCCCTGAACTACCTAAACAATAATTTAAAGGTTAAATGGTGTATTGGTGACTTCCGTAAAGGTCTCATTGATCTCAAAGTCTGTAGAAAGATGTGAATAATCAGTAGTAAGGTCAAAATGTCCTAAAAAGGAACAGGCAATGGACACACACACACAAACTCAAACTTGCACATACACCCAAGGAAACACTGACAGAGACAGCCTCAGAAAACACACAAAGACATACACACACACACAGACACCCACAGAAAACACACAAAGACATACACACAGAGATACAACCACATAATACACAGAAAGACATACATACACACACCCTCAAAGACATCCACAGAAAACACAGACATACACACACACTCCCAGAGACACCCACAGAAAACACACACCCTCACAGAGACATCCACAGAAAACACAGACATACACACCCACCCTCACAGAGGCATCCAGAAAAAATACACAAAGGCAAACATACACACACCCTCGCAGAGACACCCATAGAAAAAGCTCAAAGACATACACCCACTCTCAAAGAGAGACCCACAGAGAAAAAAATACACACTCATAGAGACACAAACCAAAGCACAAAGACATAAACACAGACACCCACAGAAACACTCACAGGAGGAAACATTTATGTACCTTGCATCCCCTAAATCAACAGTGTGTGACATGCATGATAAAAAAATTGCAGAAATTAAGAGATCACTTTTTAAAGAATGATATTTGTAAATGTGTAAACAAAAATAATTCTGTGATTTCAAAATTGTACATTAATGATCTGGGTATATGGCTAGATGACGAAAAGTACTTTTAAAAGGTTGACATATGTTTGTTTTTTCTCCATTTTCCCCAACCAAGAGCATCACTTCAAATATAGTGTACAAATGTTCCCATCTGTCAGCTGTACTTATGGATTTTTAAAATGCTGTACTCTATATGGTCTTTGTGAAACCATAAGCTGTGGTACTCATACCATTAGATCTGGTAAAATGCAGGATTTAGGCTTGTTGGTATGTATTTCAAAATTAAGTCAGCTGTAGTGTAAACTGAACAGTTTTAAGATAACCTGTCTCATTTCAAACACTGAGCAATCTTAGTCTGAGATTATAACATTTTATGCAGATGTAAAAATCTTAGATAAAATGCCTCCTTGTATCTGGAAAGTCCTGGAAAGTCCTTAATAAAGGGGCAGTAAACTGAAATGTAATATATATATATATATATATATTTATAGCGAAGATGTGCACTTTCACTTATCGCCGACTGCCAGGGTGCTAGTGAGACTTGGATATACGGAACAAAATGCTTGCACTCACTGGTCTTTTTTGAAACTTTTACTTTTACTGTGACGTTTCGAGGACAATATCCCCTTCTTCAGACAACGCGTGCATCAAACAATAGTGACTTTATACAATGTTGCAGACAAACCCCTCCCCCCAATTAGAGCAAAAAAACGCCAAACTAGTAACCATGGTGACCTCTGCGTCACACTGTAAACAATCAAGTGTTAACATATTATTAACAAGTTATGCATAAGCCATCCTGGCTCCAAAATTAAAAGTGACTGCCCAAGTGATGTATAGGGGAACTGTGGAACAATAGAAACTGAGGCGGATAGCACACAGAACAGAAAAAGCGGAATGATAGTGTACATTCGAACATTCAACTAACGCTTTCAGCCCCATATCGGTCAAACAAGGGGTGCATTAACTCAGAAAAATAGAGGGTTTAAACACTCACCAGGGGAGACACATCCTTGATCGCTACAGACCCATACCGCTGCAACACCACACAACGCCGTGTACAGAAACCCGGAACTAGCCAAGTCAATCACGTGGGGGGCGATAAGCCAATCACAGGAATTGTGTACTGCTGCCATGGTGATTGATCACACCGAGCCATACACAGCAGCTACGGGACTAGAGGAGACAATCACACTGTCAACAAAGATTTACAGTCTATAATCTTTACCATAACAGATATAGCCACATACACAGGGGGTACAATCATAGAGGATCAGCCAACACCGCTACGAGGGTCACTCATATCACCTTACATATCGGAAGATCTTTCGAAACAGCCACTGTAAACGTATGTCCACACACCACCATACGTGTTCCTACAAACTAAATGCTGGGGCTGGTAATATTAGTTATAAACCTCAACTGCGTACTCACTACCAGAGCGCATACACGTTGAGCCCTTTAAATTGATATGTCTGATGTATTAACTTAATAAATTGCTGACAATGGAATATGGCCATAATAGACCCATCCATGCCACGATAGGGGTTCACCTAAGCAGGTACCACCAACAAATATCGGGTACGGCCATGGGTTCGAACGTGGCCCCCTCACTAGCCAACATATATATGGAGCATTATGAAATATCAGTGATGGAGATATACCAGAAACCTGAAGTACTATTCTATAAAAGGTACATAGACGATTTGTTGATTGTCTGGAGAGGTACAGTACCCGAGCTGGAGACATGGTTTGCGTATCTCAATTCCCTTTCTAATCCGGTAAAGTTTAAGCTGAAGTATGACATGTCAAGTATTGAGTTTCTTGACCTGAACATCTTCAAAATGGATAATGGCCAACTAGGAACCTCCTTGTTTAGAAAACCTACAGACAGAAATTCTATTCTACACGCCACCAGCAACCATCCAACAGCATTGCTCAAAGCAATCCCGAAAGCCCAACTGTGTCGGGCTGTTAGGAACAACAGTGATGTAACTAGAAGAGACCAACAACTAGAGGAAATGCAGCAACGCTTCACACAAAGGGGATACAACCCCCCACTTGATTCAGCAAAGTAGAGTGACAGCTGAGAATGAGAACCGTGCCTCAACCACTACTAGGAGTAAAGACGAGCAGAGATTGACCTTTACGACTATATACAGCCCCATAACTAGATCTTTGGGTAAATCATTGCGTGAACATTGGCACATCGTACAAGGTGATCCTCGACTTCCCTTTAATGGCTGGCAACACCCCAGAGTGGGTTATAAACGAGATAAGAATTTAAAAGATCTTTTGATGTTGACAGATCCAACCCATTGTTATACTGCTGAGACATGGTTATCAGGAAGAAAAAAGAAACCGGGATGTTACAGGTGCTTGGGATGTACCACCTGCAGTTCTATGATCCCAGGGGCCACTTTTGGCCATCCACATCGTAACCAGAGATATAAGATCAGACATGTGCTGACCTGCACTACCACACATGTGGTTTATCTATTAAACTGCAGTTGTGGGCGTTTCTATGTGGGTAAAACCACTGATGATGCCAGAACGAGGTTTGCCAACCATAGGTCTTCCATTAGGACATCCCTCAAGAAGGGTTCAAGCGACCAACCTGTGGCTAGGCATTTTGTGGAAAAAGGGCACGCACGGTCTCCAGGACCTTAGATTCACCTTGATAGACCATGTCCCCCCATTAAGGCGAGGGGGTGATAGAGATACACTTCTCTTACAGATTGAGGCCAAGTGGATCTTCCGGCTAAACACCTTGCAGCCCCATGGACTAAACACAATGTTTGACTGGCACTGCTTTTTATAGCTATGTACGCTGCTCTGACGGACAGCTCTTGCTGAATGTCATCATCTTCTAACCTCTTATGACGGACCAAGAGAGTCCACCTATCATACAATACTACAGTTATCTCCACTGGAGCTGCATTAACCTTTATACACCTTTGCTGCCTATTCTTTCCATAGTCCCCACTGGTGAATAGTGGGTCTTGGTACTTGCATGTTCCAACACTTTTTACTATATGAATGCGCGCTCGAATGGATGGTAGATGCTTAGGTGAACCCCTATTGTGGCATGGATGGGTCTATTATGGCCATATTCCATTGTCAGCAATTTATTAAGTTAATACATCAGACATATCAATTTAAAGGGCTCAACGTGTATGCGCTCTGGTAGTGAGTACGCAGTTGAGGTTTATAACTAATATTACCAGCCCCAGCATTTAGTTTGTAGGAACACGTATGGTGGTGTGTGGACATACGTTTACAGTGGATGTTTCGAAAGATCTTCCGATATGTAAGGTGATATGAGTTAATGCACCCCTTGTTTGACCGATATGGGGCTGAAAGCGTTAGTTGAATGTTCGAATGTACACTATCATTCCGCTTTTTCTGTTCTGTGTGCTATCCGCCTCAGTTTCTATTGTTCCACAGTTCCCCTATACATCACTTGGGCAGTCACTTTTAATTTTGTAGCCAGAATGGCTTATACATAACTTGTTAATAATATGTTAACACTTGATTGTTTACAGTGTGACGCAGAGGTCACCATGGTTACTAGTTTGGCGGTTTTTTGCTATAATTGGGGGGAGGGGTTTGTCTGCAACATTGTATAAAGTCACTATTGTTTGATGTACGCGTTGTCTGAAGAAGGGGATATTGTCCTCGAAACGTCACAGTTTTTGTTCTAAGTAAAAGTTTTTCAAAAAAGACCAGTGAGTGCAAGCATTTTGTTCCGTATATATATATATATATATATATATATATATATATATATATATATATATATATATATATATAAATTTCTATTTGCCAAAAGGGCACCTACCATTTGTGTATTGAGGAGGAAAAATTTCTGCATGGTTTTAAATATAGAATTTCTACAGCATTGTCAAATAATCATAATACACTACTGCTAAAAAAAAAAAATGATGGACCCCTGGACCCACTATACTACTACTACCACACTGAAGTTAGAATCCGAAATTGCACAAAGAAATAAAAAAACATTTGCTAAGTAAGTCCTACCTCCTCTGCAAATGAAAGTGATCTGCCATCTGACTCAGGCACACACTGTACAAACAAAGTGCCAAGTCTGTCTCACTGTGCATAGTGGTTTAGTGCACACTCAGAAATCCTCTCAAATGCTAATACTTTACTCCTTGTAATAACATTTCCCATGCTCAATTAGCACTCTGCTGTAGTGTACCCACTGGTGGCTGGCAAAATTTAAAAATTTTTTAAAAAAAAATAAATTTTTTTTTTTAGTTCTTGCCTCATGGGGCCCCCCTGGCTCATTGGGCCCCTGACAGGAGTCACCCCTGTCACCCCCTGATGGCGGCCCTGTGTATATGGTGTATACACAGGCTGTACATGAACCTGTCCTCATGCACACCGAATAAGGGCAACAGACACAGCAACACCTGCTTTTTAACCCTTTCGTGACAGGGTTAAAGTGTCTACATCGGAACACCTGTTCCGATGTAGACAAATTGAAACTACGCGATCGTGCATACGATCGCGAGATTTCAATTATTGGATCGCATCTGGGGGGCGTCCCTACAACCCTAGGAACGCCCTCCAGACCGCGATCAAGTCCTTGAAGCGCAGAAGGCTTCAGGACAGCCGTTTGATATGACGTTCTATTCCGTCATAACGGCTTTAAAGCCCAGTGTAAATATGACGGAATAGAACGGCATAACGGCGTTAAAAGGTTAAAGACACTGCAGAAAAATTTTCACTAAAAAAAATCTCATCGCAGAAAATGAAAAAAAGTTCTGCTTCTGGGTTCTTAAATACATATTTCTATATTTGTGTGTATATACCCATACCTGCATATGTATTCCTATAAATATATATTTATAGATATGCATTTTACATGAACATTATCAGATAAATATAGAAATATATATTTAATAATAAAAAAGTGCATTATTTTCTATCAGCTAGATTACCAGTTTTGTGTTATGAGTAAAAAAGCATCATTATGCTTCATAACGATGCTTTTCCCCTAACGCCGCTATTACAAGTCTTGTAGGTATAGGTGTACCTCACACCTTTTTGGCCGTCACGCAATGTCAGTACCTCACTTTTAAAAAAGTCCTTTTTAAATGGGACTTTCCTAGCGCCGGTATTACGAGTTTGCCTGGGAGGCCAAAAAGTGAGCGGTACGCTCTATACTGACAAGATCCGCCATCTAAAGTCAGTAGTTATGAGTTTTAAGTTACAAAGCTGTAGCATAAAACTCCTAACTAAAGTGTTAAAAAGTACACTAACACCCATAAACTACCTATTAACCCCTAAACACTAAAATAAAGTTAATAGCCCCTAATCTGCCGCTCCGGACATCGCACCACTTAAAAAATGTATTAACCCCTATTCCGCCGCTCCCCGACATTGTTGCCACTATAATAAACCTATTAACCGCTAAACTGCCACCCTCCCGCATTACTAAATAAATATATTAACCCCTAAACCTAACTCTAACGTAACCCTAAGCCTAACCCTAATGTAACCCTACCTTAAATATAATTAAAATAAATCTAAATAAAACTTACAATTATTACCTAAATAACGTATTTAAAACTAAATACAAAAGTGGCGGTATTTCACCTCCCTATAGTGCTGCAATTACAGGTTTTGTAAAACCCAGCTTGTACGGGCGATATGGTGGCGTTGAGCTCCATACCTCACCCAAATACAAGCGCTGCTTTGACGTGTGCATGCACGATTTCCCCATAAACATCAATGGGGAGAGTCGGCTAAAAAAAAAGCCTAACACCTGCGATTGCGGAAATAAAAGCTCCGTAACACAGCCTGATTGATGTCTATGGGGAAAGAAAAAGAAATGTTTAAACCTAACACCCTAACATAAAAAACACATCTAAACACCACTAATCTGCTGCCCCTAACATCGCCGCCACCTACATAATGTTATTAACCCCTAATCTGCCGCCCTTAACATCGCCACCACCTACATTACAGTTATTAACCCCTAGAGGTCAATTAATTAAAGGTCTTGCGGACCTGATCCGACAGTGCGGATCAGGTCTGCAAAACCTCGCTGAATGTGGAGAGCAATGCGCTATCCGTATTCAGCATTGCACCAGCAGTTCTTGTGAGCTGCTGGTGCAATGCCCCCCCTGCAGACTCGCGGCCAAGAAGGGAGGTGTCAATTAACCCGATTCGTATTCGATCGGGTTGAATTCCGGCGATTCCTGTCCGCCTCATCAGAGCAGGTGGACAGGGTTATGGAGCAGCGGTCTTTAGACCTATTAACCCCTAAACTTCTGGCCTCCCACATCACTAACACTACATAAATATATTAACCCCTAACCCTAACGTAACCCTAAGCATAAGTCTAACCCTAACTTAACCCTGAACCTATCCCTAACACCCCCTAACTTAACCTTTTAACGCCGTTATGCCGTTCTATTCCGTCATATTTACACTGGGCTTTAAAGCCGTTATGACGGAATAGAACGTCATAACAAACGGCTGTCCTGAAGCCTTCTGTGCTTCAAGGACTTGATCGCGGTCTGGAGGGCGTTCCTAGGGTTGTAGGGACGCCCCCCAGATGTGATCCAATAATTGAAATCTCGCGATCGTATGCACGATCGCGTAGTTTCAATTTGTCTACATCGGAACAGGTGTTCCGATGTAGACACTTTAACCCTGTCATGAAAGGGTTAAATATAATTAAATCTAAATAAACCTTACAAATATTACCTAAATAATTCCTATTTAAAACTAAATACAAACTTACCTGTGAAATAAAAATAAAACCTAAGATAGCTATTAGATTGCTATTAATTATATTGTAGCTAGTTTAGGTTTTATTTTACAGGTAAGTATGTATTTAGTTTTAAAAAGGAATAATTTAGGTAATATTTGTAAGGTTTATTTAGATTTATTTTAATTATATTTAAGTTAGGGGGTGTTAGGGATAGGTTCAGGGTTAAGTTAGGGTTAGACTTATGCTTAGGGTTACGTTAGGGTTAGGGGTTAATATATTTATGTAGTGTTAGTGATGTGGGAGGCCAGAGGTTTAGGGGTTAATAACTTTAGTATAGTGGCGTTGACATTGGGCGTGGCAGATTAAGTGTAGGTAGGTGGCGGCGATGTTCACGCCAACAGATTAGGAGGCCTATCTATCAAGCTCCGAACGGAGCTTGAAGGGCCGTTTACTAACTATTTACTAACTACCTAGTTAAAATAAATACAAAGTTACCTGTAAACTAAAACCGAACCTGCCTTACACTAAAAACTAACATTACAATAAAATAAAAAAAATTGGCTGATTGGAATAGCCAATAGAATGCGAGCTCAATCCTATTGGCTGATTGGATCAGCCAATAGGATGAAAGCTCAATCCTATTGGCTGATTGCAACAGCCAATAGGATTTTTTCACCTTTAATTCCTATTGGCTGATAGAATAGAATCAGCCAATCGGAATATAAGGGATGCCATCTTGGATGACGTCACTTAAAGGGAAACTTCATTCTACAGCGGCGATCGGAAGAAGAGGATGCTCCGCGCCGGATGTCTTGAAGATGGACCCGCTCCGCGTCGGATGGATGAAGATAGAAGATGCCGTCTGGATGAAGACTTCTGCCCGCTTGGATGAAGACTTCAGCCCGCTTGGATGAAGACTTCTGCCGGATTCGATGAGGACTTCTGCCCGCTTGGATGAAGACTTCTGCCGCCTGGATGAGAATGGATGTAACTATTTACTAACTAGTCTACCTAGTTAAAATAAATACAAACTTACCTGTAAAATAAAAATAAAACCTAAGATAGCTATTAGTTATATTGTAGCTAGCTTAGGTTTTATTTTACAGATAAGTATGTATTTAGTTTTAATTAGGAATTATTTAGGTAATATTTGTAAGGTTTATTTAGATTTATTTTAATTATATTTAAGTTAGGGGTGTTAGGGTAAGGTTCAGGGCTTTTCCCCAGCTTTGTTTATACCCTGTCACTAAACACCGCCACTATACTAAAATGTTCAACCCCTATCCCGGCGCTCCCGAACCCCACCGCAACTCTAATAAAGTTATTAACCCCTTTCCCGCCGTTCCCGGAGCCCACCACAACTAAATAAAGTTATTAACCCCTAAACCGCCGCTCCCGGAGCCCTCCGCAACTAAATAAATGTATTAACCCCTAAACCCCTGACCTCCCACATCTCTATTACTTAATAAACCTATTAACCCCTAAACCTCCAGCCCCCCACATCACCATTATCCAAATTAAGCTATTAACCCCTAATCCTAACAACTCGCTAACTTTATATTAAATATTAATTCATCCCTATTTTATAATAATTTTAAACTTACCTTTAGAATAAAAATAAACTATATTAAACTATTAATTAACCTACCCTAACTATTATACTAAAATTACATTAAACTATATTACATATTTAAACACCTAACCCTACTCAAATTATTTAAGAATTACTAAGACTAAGATACAAAAAACTAACAACTAAGTTACAAAACATAAAAAACACTAAGCTACATAAAATAAAAAACACTAATGGCTAGATTTAGAGTTTTGCGGCCAAAGGGGTGGGTTAGCTACGCGTGTTTCCCCCCCCCCCGCACCTTTTAAATAACGCTGGTATTTAGAGTTCTCTGAAGGGCTGCGTTAGGCTCCAAAAAGGGAGCGTACAGGCATATTTACCGCCACTTCAACTCTCAATACCAGCATTGCTTATGGTAGCGGCTAGCTGGAAAAACGTGCTTGTGCGCGATTCCCCCATAGGAAACAATGGGGCAGTTTGGGCTGAAAAAAAACCTAACACCTGCAAAAAAAGCAGCGTTCAGCTCCTAATGCAGCCCCATTGTTTCCTGTGGGGAAACACTCTCTAAGTCTGCACCTAACACCCTAACATGAACCCTGAGTCTAAACACCCCTAACCTTACACTTATTAACCCCTAATCTGCCGCCCCGCTATCGCTGACCCCTGCATTATATTATTAACCCCTAATCTGCCGCTCCGGACACCACCGCCACCTACATTATAGCTATGTACCCCTAATCTGCTGCCCCTAACATCGCCGACACCTACATAATATTTATTAACACCTAATCTGCCCCTCCCAACGTCGCCGCTACCTTACCTACACTTATTAACCCCTAATCTGCCGACCGGACCTTGCCGACACTATAATTAATGTATTAACCCCTAAACCACCGCACTCCCGCCTCGCAAACAATATAATAAATAGTATTAACCCCTAATCTGCCCCCCCTAACATCGCCGACACCTAACTTCAAGTATTAACCCCTAATCTGCCAACCGGACCTCGCCGCTACTCTAATAAATGTATTAACCCCTAAAGCTAAGTCTAACCCTAACCCTAACACCCCCTAAATTAAATATAATTTTAATCTAACAAAATAAATTAAATATTATTAACTAAAGTCTTCCTATTTAAAACTAAATACTTACCTGTAAAATAAACCCTAATATAGCTACAATATAAATAATAATTATATTGTAGCTATTTTAGGATTTATATTTATTTTACAGGCAACTTTGTATTTTTTTTAACTAGGTACAATAGCTATTAAATAGTTATTTACTATTTAATAGCTACCTAGTTAAAATAATTACAAAATTACCTGTAAAATAAATCCTAACCTAAGTTACAATTAAACCTAACACTACACTATTAATTAAATAAATTAACTACAATTACATGCAATAAATAAACTAAACTAAATTAAAAAAAACAAACAAACACTAAATTACAAAAAATAAAAAAAGATTACAAGAATTTTAAGCTAATTACACCTACTCTAAGCCCCCTACTAAAATAACAAAGCCCCCCAAAATAAAAAAATTCCCTACCCTAATCTAAATTAAAATAGTTAACAGCTCTATTAACTTACCAGCCCTTAAAAGGGCTTTTTTGCGGGGCATGCCCCAAAGAAATCAGCTCTTTTGCCTGTAAAAAAAACACAATACCACCCCCAACATTACAACCCACCACCACATACCCCTACTCTAACCCAAACCCCCCTTAAATAAACCTAACACTACCCCCCTGAAGAGCTCCCTACCTTGAGTCGTCTTCACTCAGCCGAGCACCGATGGACCAAAAGAAGACATCCGGAGCGGCAGAAGTCTTCATCCTATCCGGGCAGAAGAGGACATCCGGACCGGCAGACATCTTCATCCAAGCGGCATCTTCTATCTTCACCCATCCGACGAGGAGCGGCTCCATCTTCAAGACCTCCGGCGCGGAACATCCTCTTCCTACCGACGACTACCGACGAATGAAGGTTCCTTTAAGCGACGTCATCCAAGATGGCGTCCCTCGAATTCCGATTGGCTGATAGGATTCTATCAGCCAATCGGAATTAAGGTAGGAAAAATCTGATTGGCTGATTAAATCAGCCAATCAGATTCAAGTTCAATCCGATTGGCTGATCCAATCAGCCAACCAGATTGAGCTTCCATTCTATTGGCTGATCTGAACAGCCAATAGAATGCAAGCTCAATCTGATTGGCTGATTGGATCAGCCAATCCGATTGAACTTGAATCTGTTGCAATCAGCCAATAGGATTGAGCTTGCATTCTATTGGCTATTCCAATCAGCTAATAGAATGCGAGCTCTATCCTATTGGCTGATTGCAACAGCCAATAGGATTTTTTCAACCTTAATTCCTATTGACTGATAGAATTCTATCAGCCAATCGGAATGTAAGAGACGCCATCTTGGATGACGTCATTTAAAAGGAAACCTCATTGTAAAGAAGACGTCGTAAGAAGAGGATGCTCTGCGCCAGATGTCTTGAAGATGGAGCTGCTCCTCGCCGGATGGATGAAGATAGAAGATACCGTCTGGATGAAGACTTCTGCCCGGTTGGATGAAGACTTCGGACCACTTGGATGAAGACTTCTGCTGGCTTCGCTGAGGACTTCTGCCGCTTCGTTGAGGATGGATGTCTGGTCTTCAAAAACTGTAAGTGGATCTTCGGGGTTAGTGTTAGGTTTTTTTAAGGGTTTATTGGGTGGGTTTTAATTTTAGATTAGGGGTTTGGGCAGGAAAAAGAGCTAAATGCCCTTTTAAGGGCAATGATCATACAAATGCCCTTTTCAGGGCAATGGGGAGCTTAGGTTTTTTAGATAGGCTTTTATTTGGGGAGTTGGTTGTGTGGGTGGTGGGTTTTACTGTTGGGGGGGGTATTTGTATTTTTATTTACAGGTAAAAGAGCTGATTTCTTTGGGGCAATGCCCCGCAAAAGGCCCTTTTAAGGGCCATTGGTAGTTTATTGTAGGCTAGGGTTTTTTTTTATTTTGGGGGGCTTTTTATTTTCATAGGGCTATTAGATTAGGTGTAATTAGTTTAAATATTTGATAGTTTATTTTTTATTTTTTGTAACTTAGTGTTTTTTATTTTTTGTAACTTAGTTGTCAGTTTTTTGTAACTTAGTAATTCTTTATTGTAGATTTAAATAATTTGAGTAGGGTTAGGTATTTAAATATGTAATATAGTTTAATGTAATTTTAGTATAATAGTTAGGGTAGGTTAATTAATAGTTTAATATAGTTTAATTTAATTCTAAAAGTAAGTTTAAATTTATTATAAGATAGGGATGAATTAATATTTAATATAAAGTTAGCGGGTTGTTAGGTTTAGGGGTTAATAGCTTAAAGGGACAGTATACACTCATTTTCATATAACTGCATGTAATAGACACTACTTTAAAGAATAAGATGCACAGATACTGATATAAAAATCCAGTATAAAATGGTTTAAAAACGTACTTAGAAGCTTTCAGGTTAGCTCTGTTGAAAAGGCAGTTGGAAAGCCCACTGCAAGTGGGAAATAAGACACTCCCCCCCCTCCCCCTTCTTTTGCATATGAAAAGACCCTTTACACAAACAGGAGCAAGCTGGAGAAGGTAGCTGATGGTATTCAAATAATACTTTGGGGCTTGGTTAGGAGTCTGAAAATCAGAGCAATGTTATTTTAAAATACGCAACATTATACATTTAAAAAAAAACAAAAAACGTTATGGGCTTTTTAAATAGATCATCTACAAAACATTTATGCAAAGAAAAAATGAGTGTATAATGGCCCTTTAATTTAGTTTATGGCGATGTGGGGGCTGGCTGTTTAGGGGTTAATACATTTATTTAGTTGTGGAGGGCTTCAGGGGCGGCGGTATAAGGGTTAATAACATTATGTAGTTGCAGTGGGGTCTGGGAGTGGCTGTTTAGGATTAATAAGATTATGTAGGTGTCGGTGGGGTCCGGGAGCGGTGGAATAGGGGTTAATAACATTATGTAGGTGGCGGCGATGTCGGGGCTGCAGATTAGGGATGTTTAGACTCAGGGGTTATGTTAGGGTGTTAGGTGTAAACGTAACTTTTATTCTAGAATAGAAATCAATGGAATATCTGGCAGCATCGAACATGAGCTTTCGCTGCTTTCAGACTCCCATTGATTCCTTTGGCATCCGCAGCCTCCAGGGTGGCAGATTGTAAATCAGGTACGCTGGGCCGGAATAGTGGCGAGCGTACCTGTTAGAAGTTTGCTAACTTGCAAAAGTAGTCAGATAGTGCCAAATTTGTATTCGGAACATTTGTAATGACGTAAGCATCAATCTGTGTCGGATTGAGACCGGCGGATCATATGTTACATCACAAATTTCAACTTTTGCAGTTCTGTAGGCTTTGATAAATAAGGCAAATCAGGCTCGCCACAATTACGCTGCGGAATTCCAGCATATTTGTGGTTGACGGCTTGATAAATAGGCCTCTTAGAGTATATACACATATATAGATATATACACACTTTTAAACCCTTTCTAGTCAAATACCTTGAAATATGCTATATAATTTTAAACCATTTTAATATTTTTATGGGATTTATTTTTTTAATGGAAATACTTGAAATTCCTATGTTCTTCACTTAGGCCTAGATTTAGAGTTTGGCGGTAGCCGTCAAAACCAGCGTTAGAGGCTCCTAACACTGGTTTTTACCTCCCGCTGGTATTTGGAGTCAGTCAGGAAAGGGTCTAACGCTCACTTTGCAGCCGCAAATTTTCCATACCGCAGATCCCCCTACGCCATTTGCGTATCCTATCTTTTCAATGGGATCTTTCTAACGCCGCTATTTAGAGTCGTGGCTGAAGTGAGCGTTAGAAATCTAACGACAAAACTCCAGCCGCAGAAAAAAGTCAGTAGTTAAGAGCTTTTTGGGCTAACCCCAGTTTATAAAGCCCTTAACTACTGTGCTCTAAAGTACACTAACACCCATAAACTACCTATGTACCCCTAAACCGAGGCCCCCCCACATCGCCGCCACTCTATTAAAATTTTTTAACCCCTAATCTGCCGACCCCACACCGCCGCCACCTACATTATCCCTATGTACCCCTAATCTTCTGCCCCTAACATCGCCGACCCCTATATTATATTTATTAACCCCTAATCTGCCCCCCCAACGTCGCCTCCACCTACCTACAATTATTAACCCCTAATCTGCCGCTCCGTACACCGCCGCAACCTACGTTATCCCTATGTACCCCTAATCTGCTGCCCCTAATACCGCCGACCCCTACATAATATTTATTAACCCCTAATCTGCCGCCCCCGCTATTGCTGACACCTGCATATTTTTTTTAACCCCTAATCTGCCGCTCCGTACACCGCCGCAACCTACATTATACCTATGTATCCCTAATCTGCTGCCCCTAACACAGCCGACCCCTATATTATATTTATTAACCCCTAATATGCCGCCCCCAACGTCGCCTCCACCTACCTACAATTATTAACCCCTAATCTGACGACCGGACCCCACCGCTACTATAATAAATGTATTAACCCCTAAAGCTAAGTCTAACCCTAACACTAACACCCCCCTAAGTTAAATATAATTTTTATCTAACGGTGAACCCGGTGTGGTGAATACAAGGTAGGGAGATCTTCAGGGGCTTAGTGTTAGGTTTATTTAAGGGGGGTTTGGGTTAGATTAGGGGTATGTGGGTGGTGGGTTGTAATGTTGGGGGGGTATTGTATGTGTTTTTTTTACAGGCAAAAGAGCTGAATTCTTTGGGGCATGCCCCGCAAATGGCCCTTTTCAGGGCTGGTAAGGTAAAAGAGCTTTGAACTTTTTTAATTTAGAATACGGTAGGGCATTTTTTTTATTTTGGGGGGCTTTGTTATTTTATTAGGGGGCTTAGAGTAGGTGTAATTAGTTTAAAATTGTTGTAATATTTTTCCAATGTTTGTAAATATTTTTTTATTTTTTGTACTTTAGTTAGTTTATTTAATTGTATTTATTTGTAGGTATTGTATTTAATTAATTTATTGCTAGTGTAGTGTTAGGTTTAATTGTATTTATTTGTAGGTATTGTATTTAATTAATTTATTGATAGTGTAGTGTTAGGTTTAATTGTAGATAATTGTAGGTATTTTATTTAATTTATTTATTGATTGTGTAGTGGAGCTCTTCAGGGGGGTAGTGTTAGGTTTATTTAAGGGGGGTTTGGGTTAGAGTAGGGGTATGTGGTGGTGGGTTGTAATGTTGGGGGTGGTATTGTGTTTTTTTTACAGGCAAAAGAGCTGATTTCTTTGGGGCATGCCCCGCAAAAAAGCCCTTTTAAGGGCTGGTAAGTTAATAGAGCTGTTAACTATTTTAATTTAGATTAGGGTAGGGAATTTTTTTATTTTGGGGGGCTTTGTTATTTTAGTAGGGGGCTTAGAGTAAGTGTAATTAGCTTAAAATTCTTGTAATCTTTTTTTATTTTTTGTAATTTAGTGTTTGTTTTTTTTTTTTAATTTAGTTTAGTTTATTTATTGCATGTAATTGTAGTTAATTTATTTAATTAATAGTGTAGTGTTAGGTTTAATTGTAACTTAGGTTAGGATTTATTTTACAGGTAATTTTGTAATTATTTTAACTAGGTAGCTATTAAATAGTAAATAACTATTTAATAGCTATTGTACCTGGTTAAAATAAATACAAAGTTGCCTGTAAAATAAATATTAATCCTAAAATAGCTACAATATAATTATAATTTATATTGTAGCTATATTAGGGTTTATTTTACAGGTAAGTATTTAGATTTAAATAGGAATAATTTATTTAATAAGAGTTAATTTATTTCGTTAGATAAAAATTATATTTAATTTAGGGGGGTGTTAGTGTTAGGGTTAGACTTAGCTTTAGGGGTTAATACATTTATTAGAGTAGCGGTGAGTTCCGGTCAGCAGATTAGTGGTTAATAAGTGAAGTTAGGTGTCGGCGATGTTAGGGAGGACAGATTAGGGGTTAATAATATTTCTTATAGGGTTATTGAGGCGGGAGTGAGGCGGATTAGGGGTTAATACATTTATTATAGTATTGGTGAGGTCCGGTCGGCAGATTAGGGGTTAATAATTGTAGGTAGGTGGAGGCGACGTTGGGGGCGGCAGATTAGGGGTTAATAAATATAATATAGGGGTCGGCGGTGTTAGGGGCAGCAGATTAGGGGTTCATAGGGATAACGTAGGTTGCGGCGGTGTACGGAGCGGCAGATTAGGGGTTAAAAAAAATATGCAGGGGTCAGCGATAGCGCGGGCAGCAGATTAGGGATTAATAAGTGTAAGGTTAGGGGTGTTTAGACTCGGGGTTCATGTTAGGGTGTTAGGTGCAGACATAGGAAGTGTTTCCCCATAGGAAACAATGGGGCTGCGTTAGGAGCTGAACGCTGCTTTTTTGCAGGTGTTTTTTTTTCAGCTCAAACTGCCCCATTGTTTTCTATGGGGGAATCGTGCACGAGCACGTTTTTGAAGCGGGCCGCATCCGTAAGCACCGCTGGTATTTAGAGTTGCAGTGGCGGTAAATATGCTCTACGCTCCCTTTTTTGGAGCCTAACGCAGCCCTTCTGTGAACTCTAAATACCAGCGGTATTTAAAAGGTGCAGGGGGAAAAAAGCATGCGTAGCTAACGCACCCCTTTGGCCGCAGAACTCTAAATCTAGCCGTCAGATTTTATATATATATATATATATATATATATATATATATATATATATATATATATATATATATATATAAGAACGGCTTTCACTCTCTGGATTTCTTCAAAAATGTTTTAATCAAACAGGTGACGTTTTGGGGTCAATCGCCCCTTTCCTGGGCTGAGTCTGATTTTTTTTAAGACATCCAGAGAGTGCAAACCGTTCTTTTTTATATTTACAGCTCTTGCTAGGACCCTTGTGGATGTGTTTGTTTTAAAGTGAGAGTGCACTATATATATATATATATATATATATATATATATATACTAGGCGATAAGCCTGCCCAGAGGGCAGTCTATTTAAAAAAAACAAAACTACAAACCCCAAAGCTAAAATTACACAAAATAAAAAAATGTAAAATTACAGAAAAAATAAACAAAGCTATCCAAAATTAAAAAATGTAAACCTAAACTAATACCCCTATAAAAAAATCCCCCCAAAATAAAAACACCCCCTAGGGCATTGCTCTAAGTTAAACAGCTTTTTTACTTAAAAAAATTACCAATTACCCCCTAACAGTAAAATCCCCCACCCACCAAACCCCTTAAAATAAAAAAACCTAAAACTAAAAAAAACTAAACTACCTATTGCCCCTAAAGGGGCATTCAGCTTTTTTACTGCCCTTAAAAGGGCAATCAGCCCAAAAAACCCTAATCTAAAAAGCCTAAGACTAAGCCCCAAATGGGTACTCACTATTCCTGAAGTCCGGTGGAGAAGGTCATCTTCCATCATCTTCTATCTATATTCATAACGAAAGTGGTCACGGAACAGAGGTGCGGAGCTGGCTTCCCCGATTGCGTGGCTCCTCAGAAGCGGTCATCAACACAATGGCGGCAGCGTGGAGGCTCCTCTTCATCCGATGTCCGTCGTACACTGAAGATTGAATGCAAGGTACCGCATTCAATTTGGGGAACTTTGCATTCCTATTGGCTGAAATTTTTAAATCAGCCGATAGGATTAGAGCTACTGAAATCCTATTGGCTGTTCAAATCAGCCAATAAGATTTCAGTAGCTCTCATCCTATTGACTGATTTCAAAGTTTCAGCCAATAGGAATGCAAGGTACCCCAATAAATATGGGGTACCTTGCATTCAATCTTCAGTGTGCGATGGGCGATCGCATGAAGAGGAGCCGCCACGCCGCCGAGGACCCCCACCCCCGTTGAGGACCGCCGCTGAGGATCCAAGCATCGGGGAAGCCAGCTCTGCACCTCCGCTCCACGCCGCCTTCGCTCTGAATAAAGATAGAAGATGATGGAGCCGCCTGGAAGAAGACCTTCTCTGCCGGACTTCAGAAACAGTGAGTACCTATTTGGGGCTTAGTTTTATGATTTTTTGTTTTATATAAAGATTAGGAATTTAATGAGCTGAAAAAGAGCTGATTGCCCTTTTAAGGTCAGTACAAGAGCTGAATGCCGCAATGCCCATACAAATGCTCCTTTAGGGGCAATGGTTAGTTTAAGTTTTTTTAATGGTAGTTTTTTTTTTATTTTGGGGGGTTTGCTGGGTGGGGTTTTTTTACTGTTAGGGGGGATTTAGTATTTTTTAAATGTAAAAGAGCTGTTTAACTTAGGGCAATGCCCTACAAAAGGCCCTTTTAAGGGCTATTGGTAGTTTAGTTTAGATTTGGTGGTGTTTTTATTTTGGGGGGCTTTTTATTTTCATAGAGATTAGGTTAAAAAAATTTATTTTTGATATTTTTGTTTATTTTTTTCTGTAATTTTAGAGTTTTTTATTTTTTGTAATTTTAGGTTATTTCTTTTTGTAATTTAATGTTAGGTTTTATTATTTTAAGTGTAACTTAGTATTGGGGTTCATTTAGGGTGTGTTAAATTAGGGGGCTTAGTAATTAAATTAGTTATTTGCGTTGTGGGGGGTTGGCTGTTTAGAAGTTAATAGGTTAATTAGGTTTATTGCGATGTGGGGGGGGGGGTTGGCGGTTTAGGAAATAATAGGTTAATTAGGTTTATTGTGATGTGGGGGGGGGGGGGTTGGCGGTTTAGGAAATAATAGGTTAATTAGGTTTATTGTGATGTGGGGGTTTGTCGGTTTAGGGCTTAATAGGATAATTAGGTTTATTGTGATGTGGGGGTTTGTCGGTTTAGGGCTTAATAGGATAATTAGGTTTATTGCGATGTGGGGGGTTGGCGGTTTAGGGGTTAGTATTTTAATTATGTTATTTGTGGATTAGGGGTTAATTACTTTATTATTTTGCGATGTTGGCGGTTTCGGTGTTTGTTAATACTTTGTGCGGGAAGTTAGTTTTTTTTTGTTATACTTTGTGCGGGCGGTTCGTTTTTTTTTTAATTTCTTGCGGGCGGTTACATGTTTTTTCGTTGTTTCATGTGGGCGGTTGCGTGTTTTTTTTTTTTTTTTTAAGGCTTTATTTGCCTATGCTGAATTCAGGTAGATTCCGAAAGATATATTCTTTTGGCTGCGTGTGCAACCAACATTCTTTTTCCCTGCCTCGCACAGCCAATATTCCTTTGACGATGCGTGCGCAACTGGTGACAGTGACGGACGCGTTACAAACGCGATTATAGTATAGATATATAGATATATATACACGCACAGACGGAGAGAGAGATAGATATTTTTCAAAAAAATATACAGATATTTGTAGGAATTGGTACCCAGTCTGGTTTGACATTTTAGTCCATTCACGTGTTTTGTATGTGTGTAGGGAAAATACAAAGGGCCTGTGTCACTCTTGTTTGTACCTGTGTATTTGATTGAGGGCAAGCTTGTGTGCCTGTAGGTTAGTGACCCAGGGAGGAAGAGACATTGACATAGTCCTGGGTTTTCACCATTTAGCCAAATGCTGTCGTTTTTTTTTCTTCAAAGGTAAGATTAGTTTGTATTTAATTTTACAGGTAAGTCTTTTTTTAAGTTAATTAGGATCTTTTTTAGTAAATTTAGGGGTATTTTAATTTGGGTTAAGTTAGGGGGTGTTAGGTTAGGGGGTTTAGATGTTAGTTTATAACTTTGCATTGTGGGGGATGGCAGTTTAGGGGTTAATAGATTATTTAGGTACTTGGGATGTGGGGGGTGGCGGTTTAGGAATTAACCTGTTAATGACTGAGGACGTGATGAAACGGCCAGAGAGCTTAACGGCCGAGAAACGCGTTGTTTGCTCCTGAAATAAATTTTCTATTTTTATATTACAATACATCTGACTACGCTGTGAATGTGTTACAGCCATCACTTTTCTCACCACAAGCATTGGTGTTTTCCTCATAGTCAGACGGACTTTAACGTTACACTGCTCCACACCTGTTGTGCTTTGGAGAATTCTAACACCTGTGTAACTGCCTAACTGAGATTGCAGACGTACCCACTATACACACACGCTGTATGCAGAGGATCTTCTACCACCGCAGCTTGTGACCGAGATCGGGACCGACTATATGGTCGTATCTTCTGACCGGGACTGCTGACGGACCAACCCTACACACATCCTGTGTAAAAAGAGACCTACCTCCCCGAGTTTTTGTGATATCTATCCAAGGTGGATCCTGTACGGGATTGATCCCCCAGCGCACTGACTGCTGTAAAAGGTCAGCCTGCCTGCATGCACTATTTGTGAGTGCCAACTCTCTTGTGAGTACCTTTCTAACGATTTTGTTGCTGTTCTTGTTCCGGATTTGACAGTACAATATTGCACTATTAGGCGCTCTCTTTTTTTCCTGTCTCCAGTATTATTTAGTGTTTGCGATGTGGGGGGATGGTGGTTTAGGGGTTAACAGTATAATTCAGAGTGTGCAATGTCGGGGGATGGTGATTTAGGGGTTAACAGTTTATTTTAGGATGGCGGTTTAGGGGTTATTAGGCTAGAGGCTTACGGTAGGGTGTTAGTTTTTTTTTTCTCCCTTGATTTCTGTGGGGAATGCAAAAATGCGAGGTTTTTTGCGCAAGTAAGGTGTTATTTTTTTTTCCAACTTTTTTGTCTCCATTGATTTCCATGGTGGAACACATGCTCGTGCACACCAAAACTTTGCTTTGGATTTTTGTGCTGTCGGGTTATCGCTAGCGCAAAATACGTTTTTTTGTAATACCAGCGGAAGCGCAAAAAATATCTTTATCGCGGCACTTCCCCTATGTGTTGTGTTGATATTTTCAACAATATTTACAGATAATATATAGAAATATCTACTCAGTAATAAACAGAACATTTTCATCTAAGTGAAGAACACATGAATTTGAAGTATTTCTAACACACTTTCAGCTTTAGAGCAGTTGGTCTAGCGCAGATTCGAGCTAGCGCGCAAGCCATAAATAAAAAGGTTTTCTTTAGCGCGTCCCATAGAAGTCTATGGGAAGAGGATGTTTGCGCAGTTGCAATATCTGAACACTTTTTACTTTCAACTTGTAATGACAATGCTAACCTGAGCACGCTAATGTTTTACCTTGAGCTTAGCGCTCATGAGCGATAAAAACATATCGCACAACTTGTAATCATGTACATGCATTAACCAATTCTTTTTTTTATATATATATATATATTTCTTAATGTTTTAAATATTAATTTGGTATCTTGAGAGTGTATATATATTTATATCAGCTTGTGGTGTGTTCATGAGAGATACTTAGGGACCTATCTATCAAGCTCCAAACGGAGCATGACGGCCCGTGTTTCTGGCGAGTCTTTAGACTCGCCAGAAACACAAGTTAGGGAGCAGCGTTCACAAAGACCGCTGCTTCATAACCCTGTCCGTCTGCTCTGAGCAGGCGGACAGGAATCACCGGAAATTCAACCCGATCGAGTACGATCGGGTTGATTGACACCCCCTGCTGGCGGCCCATTGGCCGCGAGTCTGCAGGGGGCAGCGTTGCACCAGCAGCTCTTGTGAGCTGCTGGTGCAATGCTGAATACGGAGAGCGTATTGCTCTCCGCATTCAGCAATGTCTTTCGGACCTGATCTGCACTGTCGGATCAGGTCCGCAAGACATTTGATAAATACACCCCTTAGTCTGAGAGGAGCACCTTGGATTAGCATTGGTCCCCTTTAAGCTCTAAATAACTCACTTCTATTGAGCACCATATAAAGTAGGTTAATATATTGTTCCCCATGTTAATACATAGTTAAATTCAGTTTAAAACCCTATGTATAATATAAATTTGTGGTACAATTTGGCTAATATGATTCTTTTGAAGTATTGATGTATCTGTATCTAAACATTATTTACACAATGGCCTCTATTTTTCAAGCTGTCAACCGCAAATACGCTGGAATTCCGCAGCGTATTTGTGGCAAGCCTGATTCGCCTTAGTTATCAAACCCTACAGACCAGCAAAAGTAGAATTCAGTGACGTAACATACGATCCGCCGGACTCAGTCAGACACAGATCGATGGTTACGTCACTCCAGATGTTCCGAACGCAAGTTCGGCACAATCTGACTACTTTTGCTAGTTATCAAATAACTAGCAGGTACGCTCGGCACTTTTCCAGCCCAGCGTACCTGGTTTTCAATCCGCCGCCCTGGAGGCCGCGGATGCCATAGGAATCAATGGGAGTCGGAAAGCAGCGAGAGCTTATGTTCCCTGCTGCCCGATATCCCATTGATTCCTATGGGAATGTCGACACCTAACACCCTAACATGTACCACGAGTCTAAACACCCCTAATCTGCCCCCCCTACACCGCTGCCACCTACTTTATACTTATTAACTCCTAAACCCTCCGCTCCCGGAGCCCACCGCCACCTACATTATATTTATTAACCCCTAATCTGCCCCCCCTACACCGCCGCCACCTACATTATATTTATTAACCCCTAATCTGCCCCCCTACACCACCGCGACCTACATTATATTTATTAACCCCTAATCTGCCCCCCCTACACCGCCGCCACCTACATTATATTTATTAACCCCTAATCTGCCCCCCCTATGCCGCCGCTATATTAAATGTATTAACCCCTAAACCTAAGTCTAACCCTAACACCCACTAACTTAAATATAAGTTATTAACTTATATAACTATTTAATAACTATTGCACCTAGTTAAAATAAATACAAACTTGCCTGTAAAATAAAAATAAATCCTAAAATAGCTACAATGTAACTATTAGTTATATTGTAGCTATCTTAGGGTTTATTTTATAGGTAAGTATTTCGTTTTAAATAGGAATAATTTATTTCAATTTAGTTAAATTATATTTAAGTTAGGGGGTGTTAGGGTTAGTGTTAGACTTAGGTTTAGGGGTTAATACATTTAATATAGTGGGGGCGGGGTGGGGGGGCAGATTAGGGGTTAATAAATATAATGTAGGTGGCGGCGGTGTGGGGGGGGGAGATTAGGGGTTAATAAATATAATGTAGGTGGCGGCGGGGTCCAGGAGCGGTGGTTTAGAGGTTAAACACTTTATTTAGTTGCGGTGGGGTCCTGGAGCGGCAGTATAAGGGTTAATAACTTTATGTAGGTGGCGGTGGTATAGGGGGTGGAAGATTAGGGGTTAATATGTAAAATATAGGTAGCGGTGGGCTCCGTGAGCGGCGGTTTAGGGGTTAGTACATTTATTAGACTTTTGGTGGGCTCCGGGAGCGGCGGTATAGGGGGTAAAGTTTAGTAAAGTGTGGGTGTTTAGTGACAGGGTACCAAAAAAGCTGTAAAAAAGCAAAGAGCAGCGAGATCGATGACTGTTAGTTAACAACAGTCCGCTGCTCATCGCTCCGTACTTGGTGCGTGGCTTTTTGACAGCTTTTTTGATAATTTTGGAGAACGTATTCAGGTCCGCGGTGGCGATGTTAGTTAAACTTAGGCGAGCGTATTGGTGCCGTCGAATGCAAGAAAGTCGACGGCTTGATACATAGAGGCCAATATGTTAGCCCTAAATAATTATATGTTTATATATTGTCATAGTTCCACTCAGACGTATCTCATATGGAAAAATTAAGAGATCCTTTTCATTTTAGTTTTAGGTTTACTTGTGAAATTGCGTGTTTATGAATCATTTACTCTTCTTAAATTACCGAAAGTAACAGCGATTGGAGAGCCTTTATTATGTGCAATATTTACTTCCAGCATAAAAAGACGGACCTTCTTCAGTGTGGGCAGCCTCTGATGAAGTAGGAAGGTATCCTACGAAACACGTTAGGCCACGCCCATCAGCTGTATTGGAGCCGGCATTTCATCGAGCGGTCTGGTGCAGTATAGAGTGGCGTTTTGAAGCTTTCTGCTATTACAATGTATTTATGTTCTTAAGACATTATTTGCTGATACTGTTGGTGACATTATTGTTGCGGACACTCAGTGACTCTATATCTATATGGGACAATCACTATTGATTGGAGGAGACCTGGTTCAAACGTTACATCAGACCAGATTGAGACCGCTGCAAATTGATCACTTATTTTGATGTGCTTTTATCATACCTCATATTTTTGAGGGATTATAGTGTGAGTGTGCATTTGTGTTTTAATAAAACCATAATCGTTTTAATGTACTTCACTTAGAGGGGTTTGCGCCTTTCTTTCTTTGCGTTTTTGTACATAATGTTAATAAGCTTTGTCTCCTAGCCAGACAGATCATGGAATCACCTGTGAGGTGGGTTACTTGCATATAAGGCTGATGATTCCTTAAAGGGGCATTGTGCTGTAAAATGTTCCCAATCAACCTGCTAGAAAGTATTAAAAAGTTTAGAAACTGCTCCTTCACCTTTTGTTATTTAACATAAAAGGATTTACATGTTGAATCCACCACCTATACTGAAATATTATTATTGCAATATTCTCCATAGAAAAACTATGTCAACAAATGACAGAAGCACAATTAACCTCAGAGTGGGGAAACGGGGAGAAAGAGATTTTTGTATTTAAAATAGTTGGTTTTGCTCATTGAAACCACCACCAGTGAAAGCTTCAGTAAGTAAATAATCGTGCAGGGTGAGAGGAAAGAAGAGTAGGTCTGTGCTTCCTGCAGCCTCAGCCCATTACAATGTTCTTCAGAACAACAGATTGTTGTTTCAAAGAAGAAAAGCAGCTGTTTCTTATACAAAAACAAACCTAAAAGATCAATTTCTTATACATTTAATACCCTGCAGCTGGTATAACTTTGAAAATAAAGTAAAATAGCGTTTACAGTACACTGTCTCTTTAACTCCGCTGATCACAGTGTATCCCTACAGCACAAATGTCATTGTCACAGTTATGTGCTGCAAGCTGTCCAGCCAAATAAACATGAAACGTGAATGTATTACTGAAGGTGAGTTAGCAGAACTATTAAATAATTGTTGTGAGGCACTTGTGGTCTGTTTTATGCAGAGCTGTAGATAGATAGAACTAATAAAATCTCCATATTAAATCCCTTTACACTTATAGGGGCCGATTTAACATGCTGTGAACCGGAAACATAAGTTAAAAAGCAGCGGTCTCCTAAACTTATCCGCCATCTCTAAGGTGGCGGATAGCAATGATTCCAATCAGATACGATCGGGATGATTGACACAACCCTGCTAGCGGCCGATTGGCTGCGAATCTGCAGGGGGCAGCATTGCACAAGCAGTTCACTAGAAATGCTTGTGCAATGTTAAATGCCAATAGCGCATGCTGTCGGCATTTAGCAAGGTCGGGCGGACATGATCCATTACAGCGAATCATGTCCGCCTGCATCTTAATAAATCTGCCCCATAGGTGTAGATTTAACAACAGTCGAGCGGACATGATTCACTGTAGTGAATAATGTCCGCTCAACCTCACCAAAATGCCGACAGCATACACTGTCGGCATTTAACATTGCACAAGCATTTCTGGTGAAATTCTTGTGCAATGCCGCCCCCTGCTCACTGGCGGCCAATCGGCCGCTAGCAGGGGCCGTCGATCATCCCGATCGGGACAAGGTGGTGGACAGGTTAAGGAGCAGCGGTCTTATGATCGCTGCTTCTTAACGTCCGTTTCATGCGGATCTGAAACGATGGAACTCCGAAGCAGCATCCGCTGCTTAATAAATGGAGCCCATAGACTTTGAATAAAAAATGGCTGAAAGTTTGTTCCGTAACCCCATCACTATGGGCTCTGAAAATTTTAAGTAAATCCATTTGGCATTATTGAGCTATCACTAAGTCATAAAATTACATTCTTCTTGGATGGGTGGAGAGTGAGACAGGATAATATTTAGACATCGCTACAACCAAAACAACTTTACAAGTCCATAAGATTGACAGATGGTTCTTATGAGGTAATAGTGCACTGTGCTCTCCTAAATTGCTTAATGACTTTACTGACCATATTCCATTAGGTGCGCACAGTTCATGACCTATGCAATTAAAGGTACAGTCTCATGTAAAAATAAAATCATCTGTTTCATTACAGCATTTTATTTTTATTTTAACTTTATTTTAACCCCTACAAAGGTCAATGCTGTGCCAATCCAGTTCCTCCTCTGGTGCAGCCGTTTTGGCTGTAGTCCTAACTAAAAAATCTCCTATCCCCACTGCATCCAAGAAAATGATTGTCTTACTTACTAACACCTCAGAAGTACTGAACTGATTAACTTTACATTATCAGAGTTTGCCGTGATTGAGTTGTCAAATAACATGAGAAGAAGGGATACTTGTGTATCCTCCGATCACTGGCTGTATCTGGAGCAATATAGTGGTGTACTAGGAGCACAACTCTGGCTGCAAGAACCATTTTGCAGAAGTTAAAAACAGTACAATTTTCAGTACAATTTTAAGAATAAATCAGTCTAGAGATCTAGGTGTGGAATTTTCCCAAAAACCCTGAGAAAATCTCCTCTAAATGTTTTTATCATTTGAAAAACTGATATCATACTTCCCCATACTGGCCAGGTTTAGTGATACTGGCCAGGTATCTGTTATTTTTAGATTGACTACTATGTAACTTGCTTGGAAATTTTAATAGAGTTCAGTCCAATGAGAGCAGCTTAATGTATAAGGTTTCATAAGTCATTAAAGGGACATAAAGTAAAACATTTTTTTAGTTTTCTTTCAATTATCAAATTTACTTTACTCTCTTCATATCCATTGTTGAAAAGCATACCTAGGTAGGAAAGTTCAGGAGCAGCAGTGCACTACTGGGAACTAGCTGCTAATTGGTGGTTGGCTGACATACTGATATTCTGGTTCAGTACAAGAAGAGGAGGAATCCCTGTCATTTTCTTTCTCTACTTCACTCTACTGTACCTTTCTAATCAGCTTGACAAGGGGCTTAGTAAACCTGTGTCTATTCCCCCAGTCATGTGAGCTATTTACCCTGAAGTGACCCTTCCTTTCCATAAAGAAAATGACCAAGGTCTATATGTAAATGTGGTGCAGACCATAGCTCCCAGGGGAGAAGGCTTCCCAATAAAGGCAAAAAGTCCACAGATATCACATTCCCTTTAGGGCCACTGTCCTCAGGGTTACACGGACGGCAAGCACATACATGTTTTCTTTAGTCTTTCAATTCCAGTCTAGTCATGGTTCATCCAAACAAACAGGTGATATTACAGGAGAACACGGCTGGGCGTCAGAGCCCTGGGGTTAATCATTACCCTGACCCTTAGCTGTTTATCCTACTCTGCTAAACAAGGTTGTTTTGCAAATTCCATTCAGTATTTCCTCTTGTTTTTCTTGAAATACACAGATTGTAGAATTTATCTGATTTAAAAGATAAAGAAATCATCCTGTCCCTATTTTGTCAATGTTGTGTTTTGATCAAATTCAGTCTCTCACAGTCACAGAGATATCATGCTCACCCAAAGGTTTTTAGTTTGTGGGAAATATTATAGTTTCTCCCAGATACAAAACACCCCATAAGCTAGTGCTCTGGGGGCCACATTTCTGGGCATTATAAGCAATGTATAAAACATCAGATCTGATAACTGTAAAAAAACACACATGACACACACAGTGCCCAAAACACACATGACACACACAGTGCCCAAAACACACATGACACACACAGTGCATCTGCCTGATGAAACAGCTAGCACAGCTGAGAAACGCGTTGCAAATCTGTTGCCAATTTTGTTTTTAAACACTTTGGGTAATGTACATACCCACTGGTTTTAAAATATTGGTTTTAATAAAAGTTTGCTGAATTTTATGGAAACCTGAGCTTTATTGGACCTTTCCTTGGCACACCTGAGCCTTACATCCTCTTGAGGATCAGTTCGCTGGGAAACTGTGAGATTCCAGCTTGCATCATATAGCACATTTGGTGCTGCTCATTTTGTGAGTATATTTCCATCATATGATTTGCTTTTGTTGGGTACACTCACAGTATTATGCTAGGAGGCACCCTCTTTTTTGTGATCTTCATTCACAGATATCTGGACTTTCTGCTTTTTCTGGAGAGGAGCTGCCGAGACCACAGACACTGGCTCACACTGTTGGAACACAATCCTACCATCACAGAAGACTGCTTTGGGATATTTCTGACCCATACAGTGCTATCCATTTAGGACTCAGATAAGACTCTATATAAATTGTCAATTGCACACTGTGATAATTAACTTGTTTTGGTGTTCATATGTGAATGTGCAGATCTAGCCATACGTATCATCACATTTGTGTACATATATCCTGAGTAGATCTGATCATCTAAAGCGCCCCCTAGAGTTGGACACGTGATTTTTCTGACCCATACAGTGCTATCCATTTAGGACTCAGATAAGACTCTATATACATTGTCAATTGCACACTGTGATTATTAACTTGTTTTGGTGTTCATATGTGAATGTGCAGATCTAGTCATACTTATCATCACATTTGTGTTCATATATCCTGAGTAGATCTGATCATCTAAAGCTCCCCCTAGAGTTGGACACGTGAGTGTCTTCAACAGGTGCATTTACCTAAAGCACACATGACACACACAGTATCCAAACACACAAGACACACAAGGTGTCCTAAGCACTTATAACACACAAAGTGGCCAAAACACACAAGGCACACACATTACAGAAAATACAAAAGGCACGCACAGTGCACAATATACACAATACACACAGTGCCCAAAATACACAACACATATAGTGCCCAAAACACACAAGTACAACAAACATTTTCATTCTGAAAACTGTTTCCCTGTGCCCTAGAGACTGGCTGCCAGTAACAAAGATGGCGGCGACCAGTAGAAGGGGGAGGGAAGAGAGCTGTCTGGGAGGGACCAGGTAGGGATCAGGGAGTTGGGAGATGTCAGGTGGGAGCAAATATTACCCTTAACAGCTAACATATGTGTGTTGCACAGCTGCAATTAGCAGCCTTCTAATTACCAATCACCAATGGCAAAGCCATGCATGTCTGCTCTTTCTGAACAAAGGGGATCCTAGAGATGCTTTTAAAACCATTTGTGCTATGACTACAATAGTTGTGTGTATATAATTTCAGTAAGAAACCCAACATTTGTGAAAAAGGGTCTAGCTCAATACCTTGTGTTGTCTACTTTAAAAATACATATAGTTTGTGGTGGGTCAAATTATTAAAAATAATAAAAAAAAGTATACATGTATGGTCTTAGCTGAATCTGAGGATGCAAATAAACACATAAGGGATTAAATGCCATATACTCCTCCTTAACTTATTTACATAATAACGTTTAATGTAAACTGTAACCTTGTTTCTAATGTAGAAATAAAAACACAGCAACTTCTTGGTTATAAAACCTGCAGGTCACATTTATTGTGGCAACACAAGGGACCAAACAACCAGCACAAATAAACATGGACCAGGGGGGTGGCAATCAGGTACTAGCTAATGCGTAGTAACCCATTCTAACAAGATGGGCAGTACCAGGGATGCAGGAAAGGAAGCAGAGCGTAGGTCAATACTGTAATGGCTTAGGAAGGTCTCGGCTTCAAATAACACGGGCAGGGAACACCCCAGACGTGCGTCTGAGGACTTCACTCCTGGCCGGAAATAACCGTCACTCTACTTCGATAACATCCTGCTTCCAGACACTGTCCACCCGCCACAAAATCACCCACATATTCAGGGCAACTCTCGCCGCCATCCAAACTTACACAAATAAGAGTAGGGACTGTCTCAAATCCTCAATAAACAGGTCCATGCCATGGTCAGAAAGATGCACCCCATTGCCTCAGTAGAGGCTAACGTCAGCTGCCATAATGTTCCTGTGCTCCACAACAAAGCCTAAGCTCGAACATTAATTTTCTCACATCCCTGTTGAGCTTTTTCTTGAACTGGAAAGCAGCCCTGTGGTTGGCCATATGCCGCCATGTCAATCGGGGGATAATATTGGACCATTCCATTCTCACACCAGGCATCCAAGCTTTAAACGTGCGCAGGTCAGACTGGATCACCGCACTCAAATCCCGTCTGGAAATTGAACCAAGATCGTTACCTCCCAAATTGAGGATCAAGACGTGGGGTTTCTCCCAACGTCTCATGGCATCCTGCAGCAATCCCGGCAAACCTGCCCAGCAAAGGCCTCTCCTCCCTAGCCACCTAATCACAACCCTAGATGAAGAAAAGCCCAGCTGCTGTCATCCAGGTCGCATTGCTGCTCAAATGGCTGCCCAGTGCACGAACAAGTGCCCCACTATCCAGACATGAAGCGGCCTCTGCTAGGCCCTGCAAAAGAAAAAAGTCCACACCACAGCAGTGAAACATCACAACATAAACACACCATACTAACTTAGCAGTGGGATAAAAGGGGTCTCACATATAACGGATACCTTTTGGATTTCCACCTCCCCAGTGCCTTTATACAGTCAGCTGACCAGCCTAAAGCCGCTGCTGTTGTAGCAGCCCCAATTCTTAAATGAATGAGGGGCTATTGTATTAGGATTTAACCCAGCCTTTTCAGCAGCCCATCCTAGGACCTTACAAAATTGAAAGAGGGGCACCGTCCCGATGAATTAGAAACCTATGAGAACCCACTGGATGCACGTCCGAGAAGGCCTTTAACAAAGCACCCCTACATTCCTGATCCACCTGATCTGGGTATAAATAACAATACCCCATTTTCGGCGAATCTCACATGTTCGCACAATACCCCTCCAACTTTTGCCATTTTTGACAGTGGTACAAATTCTCACACTCTAAGGGCCCCGTGAAATGCCATGGCAAATGCTGTGGAGAAAAGCTGCACCTCATAGCCTGAGGAACAGACATCAGGTAGAACCTGGAGTAAAAGGAGTAACCTATCAGCGGTTATGGGTTCCCGAATGTCCGGTCGTCGTACCTCTGACCTCCCCCAGCCCTGTAGAACTTGGCGAACCAAAAATGCCTTGGAAGAGTCCGTCAGGGTAAACAACTTACAAAAGAAGGATACCGCTGCTAATCTCGCTGTTACAGCCCCCTTTTTCACCTGTTGACCTCTAAACTCCACGAGCCACCGCAACAACCACTCTTGCTCACCTGTGCAGGATGAAAATCCCTGAACCTCACAGAAGAAAACCTATTCTTCCCAATACCTCACGTATGATTATTAAGTGGAAGGTACCAGGGAAGCCTTCAGTAGTGGTATCAGTTATTGCCATCCAGTGCCACATGCCAAAGGAAAGGAGGACAGGGAACACCATGAGTTGCGGAGTTAGGCGCAACCTTCCTAAAAGTATCCCATTGAAAATGGGAAAGCACATTAACTATGATATTAGAAACCCCTGGGACATGCTTCGCCTGAAACTCAATAATCCGCTTAAGGCACCCCAAGACCATAATCTGTAGATATCTTACCAATGCTGGCTATGCTGAGGAGAGTCTATTGATGGCAAAGACCACACTTATATTGTCTGTCCAAAAAAACAACTGATCTGTCCTTCAGTTCATCACCCCATATCTCCAGTGCCACCAATATGGGGAAGAGCTCCAGGAGGCAAAGGTTCCTGGTAAGTCCTTTAATGGTCCATTCCACTGGCCATGGCTCTGTACTCCATTTACCATTTAGGTAAGCTCCGTAGCCAAAGGATCCCGCAGCATCCGTGAATAGGTGGATGGAATGTGTGGACGTCTGAAGTTTACACCAAATGCAAACCCCATTGAAATCCCTCAGGAACTGATCCAAGATCTGAAGATCATCCCTCATGTCTTTGTTAACTGCAGTCCTCGCCTTTGGGGAAGTCACCCCCGGCAACAAGTGCTCCATTCTTTTCAGAAAAAATTGCCCCCAGAGGGATAACTCGCCCCGCAAAGTTGAGCAGACCCAAAAGGGAATGTAGCTCTTTCAACATGCAGAAAACAGAAGAAGCAATTATTCTAACCTCCGCTAGCATCTTCGGAACTTTATCAGCCGGGAGTCTGCATTCCTCTGCCACGGAGTCAATTTCTATCCCTAAAAATGTAAAGACATGTACACGGGCCTTCAGTTTTATCTTCTGCCAGGGGAACACCAAATTATTCATCAGAAATCTCATGGTGTGCAGGGGCAGCTCACATTCCTTGGAACCCTTTTTACCTACCAATAAAAAGTCGTCCAAATAATGAGCAACTCGGTCCTCCTTTGCCACCTTGGCAACAGCCCAATGCAGAAAGGTGCTGAAGGCCTCAAAATGAGCGCAGGAGATCGAACACCCCATGGGAAGACAACAATCAACATAGTAGGATCCGTTGAAAAAACAACCCATTAAGTAAAAAGAAGTAGGGTGAATAGCCAATAAATGGAAGGCTGATTCCACATCTAACTTTGCCAGCAAGGCACCTCGTCCTGCCCTCCGCACCACCATTAGTGCATCGTCAAACGACGATAATGATAGTGCACTGTGCTCAGTTCAGCAGGGATGACATCATTCACAAACTTACCCTTGGGGTAGGAAAGGTGTTGAATAATCCTAAATTCCCCTTGGTCCTTCTTTGGTACAAAGCCCAATGGTGAAATAACCAACCCTGGTATTGGCTTTTCCTTAAAGGGGCCTGCCATATGACCCAGTGAAACTTCCTTACCCAACTTCTCCTTCAGTGCATCAGGGAAATGGTATGCAGATTTCAAATTCCTGCGCATTGCGGATCCTTTAACCTTACCCTGAACAGGAATGATGAAACCCTTCTGAAGGCCATCCCTCAGCGAGGCCGCCGTATCCTTATCAGGGTACAAAGCGAGCCATGGCCTAATTTTGGCTGCCCTCAGCGGAGTGGCCGCCCTTACCAGCAACAGTGCCTCTTGGTCCTGCCCTCTCCTGTTTCTCAATTTTTTTTAACGTAATCTGTGACTGGGTGAGGTCCCCTGCAGTTGTGGGATGCGTGCCGAAAGGAACACACAATTCCCAGCGTGCAATGCTTGTCCTGGAATTTCTAACAGACCCTAGCGGGACGCCTACAAAATCTGTTGGCAGAACGTACCTGTGGTGTACCAGTTGGAGTTGCGGGAGTCCCAGGGACCTTTGCCGGACCCAGCCATGCACAGAGCTGCATCTCCATGCATCCAAAGTCCTGGAGAGGATTATCTACCATTTTCCTGCAAAATTCCTCATCATAATCACACCAGGCTCCTTCGCGATAATTTTCGGCAATAATTTCCATGTTTTCCATCTATTTCAATATGGCCAAACAATGATCAGGTCTGTTCTCTAAAAAGCAAGAAGAGTATATCATCTCCGCCACTCCTGGAACATGTCCAAGCACTGGAATTTTTTCGGCCCAGTCCCATCTTCAGCTCTCTCTTTTTGCCTCAAGGCTTCCACAGAGAGTTCAAAGATATCATTGTACTTCCCGTCCTGAATGCTATTGCTAATTTTGTGGCTAAAAGAATAACTACACCTAGCATCCTCGCGGGCTGAGCAAGCCCCCCTAAACCCAAATGGAACAGGGCAGTGTCAGGTGTCAGTCTGCGTAGTAATCCCAAGTGATCTAACAATGTCGCCACTTGTTCCCATATTCCCCGGACTCCCGTCTTAGTTTTAAGATGCTCATGCAAATCATATGAGGACCAGGAGTGCGTATCGCTGTGGAGTGCGACCTTGCAGTTGGCAGGCCCACGTATATCAGTGAGTCTGGTTTTGGCTTTGGATGCCCTAGCTGACCTCTCAGAGGTAACAGGTTCTGATGACCTTTGCAACCCCTTCCTAGCAGCCTCTTTATCCTCTGTCAACCACCTAAGCATCCTATACATACGCTTATGCCCTTTGGCGATTAGACCCAACTCCTTATCGTTCTCCGAACCAGAGTCATCCGTAGATGACGTGAAACCCCTAAACCCCATTGAAACTGAGGACTCACTGGTTTGTGACACCGTCCTTGCCGGTATTGCTACCACACCCGAAGTCGATGGACACTCATCCTCAAACACGATGGAATCAGCACAGCTCTCTCTCTCTCCAGGCAACTCCCTGAGTCTCCAGTTGTCGCCATATCACTATCCTGGAAAACAGAATGCAAGAGAGGAGTACCATGCAGGGGAAGTTCAGCTCTCCCCTTCCCTCTATTTACACTCTGTTCCCCCACACTTCGAGCACTCTGAGCCCACATGGATGCTTGCCTCGTCCCTCTCTCACATGCACACTCTGTTCCTCTGAAAAATTCTCAATCTCCTCACTGAAGTGTACTGTCTTAGGGGCCTGGTCTTCTTACGACTTCTGGTTGGCGCCATTTCCATATCTAGACTATGGAATTGTGATGGGTGACCCTGCCTAGCTGCTGATCTAGTGACGACTTTCCTAGCTGTGGCCTGACCTGCTACGACACGCTGAGGCCGAGTGTCCCTATCCATGCACTCAATCCCATCCATACTGCCATCATCAGTGCCAAAAGCCATGCCTGTGTAATCCGAGTCCACATTATCACCCTCATTCCTGCTCATAATAGGCCTGTTAGGTGCCTTCGCACCTTTATTGCAGCCTGCTGTGTCCTTTGCCCCCGAATGCGCACTTGCGCATTTATTGGCCCTGTTTTCCTGTTTCCTGAACCCATTCCAGTTCCAGATTGCATCATGGTAGCTCTGCTGCTCCCTTTTTTAACCGTACTAGGCTCCTGTGCTACCTGCACGCCTACTGTCCCTTAAGGCCTACCCTCTGGAGCTAAAGTCCCCCCCCCCCCCCCGTGGCACTCCTTTCTTACCTACAGAGCCGCGCGGGGAACTTGATGTGCTCCTCTTCACGGCCGGGTGTCGAATGGCGATACCGGAAGTGACGTCACTGGAAGTACCGCCTCTGGAGGACGCAGAGAAGGCCGAATCCACTGGAGGAGCACATGGACCATGGACAGCTGGACCCTGGACCACATGGAACCCACCCGAGCCCGGACATCACCGCCGACAGCATTTGGAAGAAGGACACCGCCGCCGCAATGGATTTGCTGGTGAAAGCCAATGAAGGCCCAGGTAAGGCCACGGTGCTCCCACTGTGCCCACCACCGATAGATGGGAATTGACTAGGCCAAAGGGGACCGGAAAAAGCAGAGGAGGAACCGGTGACAGCATCACCCCCTAACTGGGAAGGCCCAGCCTGAGCCATATGGCCCAATAACTCAGACGCCCCATCTGAGAGTCCTAAATTACCTTGCGCCCCCCAGCCACCCTCCAGATCAATGGCCTCCAACAATGCCTGATCCAAAATTTCAGGCATAGTTGTGGAGCTACCCCCCTCACTAAGCCCGACCTGGGAAGGGATATGGGTAGGATTAAGAAAAGGCGTATGACCCACCGCATCAGGTGAAGGTGCGATCCATTCCTCAGCTTCTGCATCACTTTCCTCCACGACTTTCTGCAGATTCCTCCAAGGCCTCCATTAATCGTTTTGGAGGTACCTTAACTCTCTTTGAACGCTTCATGTGGAAACTTCAAAGAAACAAGCAGAAAGAGGATTTTGACTTTCTGCCCAGGTTTCAAAAAGGTAAGCCAAACCCCTCCTCTTTAACTGCAACATTGTTTCTCACACACACACACAGGAACACTCCCACTCCTCCGTCTTGGCCTTAAAGGGACAGTATACTGTAAAATAGTTTTTCCCTTAATGTGTTTACAATTGCTTTTTTTACCAACTGCAGAGTAAAAAATGTATGAAAATTAGTTTTTAATGTTTATTTGTGTATATTAAAGCTCTTATTTTGTGTTTTGAAGCCACAACCTAATAAAATGGGTTGAGCTTGTAGGTATAATCAGATCTCATTACTGTATCACATTGTGCACATATACCTGCTTCTTTATCTTATATCTGTCCTTTAAACAATCACCAATACTTTGAGAGAACAATGGAAAATCAACATTTTATTACCTTATCTCTGCTTTATCACACTGGGAGTGTAATTTCTTCTGCTGGCTGTGTTTACAAAGCTTATCTATAGCTGGTACGCGCGGCCACAAACTTTCAGAATAGGTGGGGATACGACATGCTAAATTAACAATTTCAAATGCCAATATAAGGCTAAAGGAGCTACTTGTAAACAATTTAATAGACTCCAGCAGGTAAAGTGGATAATTGGGAACAAATTAAAGGGGAGAAAATTTTTGAGTAAACTGTCCCTTTAACCCTTATGTGCATTCCAGGTATTTTGCCTTACATTTCCTTTTTGATATTTTTTTTTCTACAGTTAGAAAGCTACAGGTTTTTGTGGAGTTTATATATATTACTTCCTATCACAGCCTCACAAGGAGGCTGTGGTCTCTACAGGAACGGATATCTAGCCCAATGTCATAAATCTTCTAGAGCAACATAAGCTGGTTTACTATTCATTGAAAACTAGATGTGAAGTCAGTTCTTGCCTATGCTCAGAACAGGCAGAATGCAACTTAAGTTACCAACATGTCCGCTATATTATCACCCTGAGGCCCTAGGGCAGGGGCTACATTGAGAATTTCTAAGTGCTTGTTTCAAAATAGGGTTGCCACCCAGCCGGTATTTTACCGGCACAGCCGGTAAACAGCGATATGGACCAGTGTCGGCAATGCAAAAGATGTTTTTTCCCCCAGTTTTTTATTGAAGCACAGCATAGGGAACATTACGCCCACCAAGCCATGCTTTCATCAGGACCCCTCCCGCAAGGAGAGCGGTAACGTGATTATTTCTCTCAGGCAGTCAGGAGGGCAGCCTATGAGCCTAGTGAGGGGGCCCTGTTCGGTAGAGCGACTTTACTTAGGAGCTATGGGTATCCTCCTGACAGGCAGGACTGCTGCTCTCAGCACAAACTGGCTTCGGTAAGTCTTTGCTTACACTTTACTGGCCACTGACAGACAGGCTGCACTTTACTCATACCTGCCTGTGTACTACACATGGGCTGGCACATGCTGCTCAGGCTTACCTGTAAAAAAAATTACAAATCCCCCCAACATTAAAACCCACCACCCACACAACCAACCCTACTCTAAAACCCACCCAATACCCTCTTAAAAAAACCTTACACTAACCCCTTGAAGATCACCTTACCGGGAGAAGTCTTCACCCAACCGGGCCAAAGTCCTCAACAAAGCCGGGAGAAGTCTTCATAGGATTGAGCTTGCATTCTATTGGCTGATTGGATCAGCCAATAGGATTGAACTTCAATCCTATTGGCTGATTGCATCAGCCAATAGGATTTTTTCTACTTTAATTCCGATTTGCTGATAGAATTCTATCAGCCAATCGGAATTGAAGGGACGCCATCTTGGATGACGTCACTTAAAGGTACCTTCATTCTGTGTTAGCCGTCGATTGAAGAGGATGCTCCTCGTCGGATGTCTTGAAGAGTGAACCGCTCCGCGCAGGATGGATGAAGATAGAAGAAGTCTGGATGAAGACTTCTGCCCGCCTGGAGGACCACTTCGTCCGGCTTGGATGAAGACTTCTCCCGGCTTCGTTGAGGACTTCGGCCCAGTTGGGTGAAGACTTCTCCCAGTAAGGTGATCTTCAAGCGGTTAGTGTTAGGTTTTTTTAAGGGTGTATTGGGTGGGTTTTAGAGTAGGGTTGGTTGTGTGGGTGGTGGGTTTTAATGTTGGGGGGATTTGTAATTTTTTTTACAGGCAAGAGAGCTGATTACTTTGGGGCAATGCCCCACAAAAGGCCCTTTTAAGGGCTATTTGTAATTCAGTGTAGGGTTTTTTTATTTGGGGGTGGTGGTTTATTTTGTTAGGGGGATTAGATTAGGTGTAATTAGTTTAAAAATCTTGTAATTTGTTTATTATTTTTTGTAATTTAGTGGGGGGGGGGGGGGTTTGTACTTTAGATAATTTTATTTAATTGTATTTAATTGTTGCTAAATTAGTTAATTTATTTAATTATAGTGTAGTGTTAGGTGGAATTATAATTTAGGTTAGGTTTTATTTTACAGGTACTTTTGTATTTATTTTAGCTAGGTAGTTATTAAATAGTTAATAACTATTTAATAACTATTCTACCTAGTTAAAATAAATACAAACTTGCCTGTAAAATAAAAATAAACTCTAAGGCCTAGATTTGGAGTTTGGCGGTAGCCGTGAAAACCAGCGTTAGAGGCTCCTAACGCTGGTTTTAGGCTACCTCCGGTATTTGGAGTCACTCAAAAAAGGGTCTAACGCTCACTTTTCAGCCGCGACTTTTCCATACCGCAGATCCCCTTACGTCAATTGCGTATCCTATCTTTTCAATGGGATTTTTCTAACTCCGGTATTTAGAGTCGTGTCTGAAGTGAGTGTTAGAATCTACAGTACACTAACTCTAAAGTACACTAACACCCATAAACTACCTATGTACCCCTAAACCGAGGCCCCCCCACATCGCCGCCACTCGATTTAATTTTGTTAACCCCTAATCTGCCGACCGCCACCTACGTTATCCTTATATTCCCCTAATCTGCTGCCCCTAACACCGCCAACCCCTATATTATATTTATTAACCCCTAACCTGCCCCCCACAATGTCGCAGCCAGCTACCTACAATAATTAACCCCTAATCTGCCGACCGCAAAGAGCCGCCACCTACATTATAGCTATGTACCCCTAATCTGTTGTCCCTAACACCGCCGACCCCTATATTATATTTATTAACCCCTAATCTGCCCCCCACAACGTCGCCTCCACCTGCCTACACTTATTAACCCCTAATCTGCCGAGCGGACTGCACCGCTATCATAATAAAGTTATTAACCCCTAATCCGCCTCACTAACGCTATAATAAATAGTATTAACCCCTAATCTGCCCTCCCTAACATCGCCGACACCTAACTTCAAACATTAACCCCTAATCTGCCGACTGGAGCTCACCGCTATTCTAATAAATGTATTAACCCCTAAAGCTAAGTCTAACACTAACACCCCCCTAACTTAAATATAATTTAAATCTAACAAAATAAATTAACTCTTATTAAATAAATTATTCCTATTTAAAGCTAAATACTTACCTGTAAAATAAATCCTAATATAGCTACAATATAAATTATAATTATATTATAGCTATTTTAGGATTAATATTTATTTTACAGGTAACTTTGTATTTATTTTAACCAGGTACAATAGCTATTAAATAGTTAAGAACTATTTAATAGCTAAAATAGTTAAAATAATTACAAAATTACCTGTAAAATAAATCCTAACCTAAGTTACAATTAAACCTAACACTATACTATCATTAAATTAATTAAATAAAATACCTACAATTACCTACAATTAAACCTAACACTACACTATCAATACATTAATTAAATACAATACCTAAAAATAACTACAATGAAATAAACTAACTAAAGTACAAAAAATAAAAAAGAACTAAGTTGCAAAAAATAAAAAAATATTTACAAACATAAGAAAAATCTTACAACAATTTTAAACTAATTACACCTACTCTAAGCCCCCTAATAAAATAACAAAGCCCCCCAAAATAAAAAATGCCCTACCCTATTCTAAATTACTAAAGTTCAAAGCTCTTTTACCTTACCAGCCCTGAACAGGGCCCTTTGCGGGGCATGCCCCAAAGAATTCAGCTCTTTTGCCTGTAAAAAAAAACATACAATACCCCCCCCAACATTACAACCCACCACCCACATACCCCTAATCTAACCCAAACCCCCCTTAAATAAACCTAACACTAAGCCCCTGAAGATCTTCCTACCTTGTCTTCACCTCACCGGGTATCACACCGATCCGCCCTGGCTCCGATATCTTCATCCAACCCAAGAGGGGGCTAGACATCCATCATCCGATGGCTGAAGAAGTCCAGAAGAGGGTCCAAAGTCTTCATCCTATCCGGGAAGAAGAGTAGATCCGGACCGGCAACCATCTTCTTCCAAGCGGCATCTTCTATCTTCATCCGATGAGGACCGGCTCCATCCTGAAGACCTCCACCGCGGACCCATCTTCATCCGGCGACATCCAACTGAAGAATGCGAGCTCAATCAGATTGAGCTCGCATTCTATTGGCTGATCGGAACAGCCAATAGAATGCGAGCTCAATCTGATTGGCTGATTGGATCAGCCAATCGGATTGAACTTGATTCTGATTGGCTGATTCCATCAGCCAATCAGAATATTCCTACCTTAATTCCGATTGGCTGATAGAATCCTATCAGCCAATCGGAATTCGAGGGACGCCATCTTGGATGACGTCCCTTAAAGGAACCGTCATTCTTCAGTTGGACGTCGCCGGATTAAGATGGGTCTGCGGTGGAGGTCTTCAGGATGGAGCCGGTCCTCATCGGATGAAGATAGAAGATGCAGCTTGGAAGATGATGGTTGCCGGTCCGGATCTACTCTTCTTCCCGGATAGGATGAAGACTTTAGAGCCTCTTCTGGACCTCTTCAGCCGCCGGATGATGGATCGCCAGCCCCCGCTTGGGTTGGATGAAGATTTTGGAGCCAGGACGGATCGGTGAACCTGGTATGGTGAAGACAAGGTAGGATGATCTTCAGGGGCTTAGTGTTAGGTTTATTTAAGGGGGTTTGGGTTAGATTAGGGGTATGTGGGTGGTGGGTTGTAATGTTGGGGGGGGGGGTATTGTATGTTTTTTTTTACAGGCAAAAGAGATGAATTATTTGGGGCATGCCCCGCAAAGGGCCCTGTTCAGGGCTGGTAAGGTAAAAGAGCTTTGAACTTTAGTAATTTAGAATAGGGTAGGGCATTTTTTATTTTGGGGGGCTTTGTTATTTTATTAGGGGGCTTAGAGTAGGTGTAATTAGTTTAAAATTGTTGTAAGATTTTCCTTATGTTTGTAAATATTTTTTTTTTTTGTAACTTAGTTCTTTTTTATTTTTTGTACTTTAGTTAGTTTATTTCATTGTAGTTATTTGTAGGTATTGTATTTAATTAATGTATTGATAGTGTAGTGTTAGGTTTAATTGTAGGTAATTGTAGATATTTTATTTAATTAATTTAATGATAGTGTAGTGTTAGGTTTAATTGTAACTTAGGTTAGGATTTTTTACAGGTAATTTTGTTATTATTTTAACTAGGTAACTATTAAATAGTTATTAACTATTTAATAGCTATTGTACCTGGTTAAAATAATTACAAAGTTACCTGTAAAATAAATATTAATCCTAAAATAGCTATAATATAATTATAATTTATATTGTAGCTATATTAGGATTTATTTTACAGGTAAGTATTTAGCTTTAAATAGGAATAATTTATTTAATAAGAGATAATTAATTTCGTTAGATTAAAATTATATTTAACTTAGGGGGGTGTTAGTGTTAGGGTTAGACTTAGCTTTAGGGGTTAATACATTTATTAGAATAGCGGTGAGCTCCAGTCGGCAGATTAGGGGTTAATAATTGAAGTTAGGTGTCGGCGATGTTAGGGAGGGCAGATTAGGGGTTAATACTATTTATTATAGGGTTAGTGAGGCGGATTAGGGGTTAATAACTTTATTATAGTAGCGGTTTACGGAGCGGCAGATTAGGGGTTAATAATAATATGCAGGGGTCAGCAATAGCGGGGGCGGCAGAATAGGGGTTAATAAGTGTAAGGTTAGGGGTGTTAAGACTCGGGGTACATGTTAGAGTGTTAGGTGCAGACGTAGGAAGTGTTTCCCCATAGGAAACAATGGTGCTGCGTTAGGAGCTGAACGCGGCTTTTTTGAAGGTGTTAGTTTTTTTTTCAGCTCAAACAGCCCCATTGTTTCCTATGGGGGAATCGTGCACGAGCACGTTTTTGAGGCTGGCTGCGTCCGTAAGCAACTCTGGTATCGAGAGTTGCAGTTGCGTTAAATATGCTCTACGCTCCTTTTTTGGAGCCTAACGCAGCCTTTATGTGGACTCTCAATACCAGAGTTATTTTTATGGTGCGGCCAGAAAAAAGCCAGCGTTAGCTACGCGGGTCCTTACCGACAAAACTCTAAATCTAGTCGTAAGATAGCTACAATGTAACTATTAGTTATATTGTAGCTAGCTTAGGGTTTATTTTATAGGTAATTATTTAGTTTTAAATAGGAATTATTTAGTTAATGATATGAATTTTATTTAGATTTATTTAAATTATATTTGTTAGGGTTAGACTTAGATTTAGTGGCGGCGACATTGGGGGCGGCAGATTAGGGGTTAATAAATGTAGGTAGGTGGTATCGATGTTAGGGACAGCAGATTAGGGGTTAATAATATTTAACTAATGTTTGCGATGCGTGAGTGTGGCGGTTTAGGGGTTAATATATTTATTATAGTGGCGGCAAAATCCGGTTCGGCAGATTAGGGGTTAAAATTTTTATTTTAGTGTTTGCGATGTTGGGGGGGGGCCTCGGTTTAGGGGTTAATAGGTAGTTTTTGGTAGTTAGTGTACTTTTTAGCACTTTAGTTAAGAGTTTTATGCTACGGCGTTGTAGTGTAAAACTCTTAACTACTGACTTTAAAATGCGGTACCAGTCTTCACAGGAGAGGGTCTACCGCTCACTTTTTGTAAGACTTGTAATACCGGCACTATGCAAGTCCCATTGAAAAAATAGGATACACAATTGACGTAAGTGGATTTGCGGTATTTCCAAGTCTGGCCAAAAAAGTGAGTGGTACACCTGTACCTGCAAGATTCGTAATACCAGCGGGCGTTAAAAAGCAGCGTTGGGACCAGCCAACGCTGCTTTTTAAGCCTAGCGCACAACTCGTAATCTAGCCGTTTGTTTTCTGTCCTTAAGCCAGCATTACACCCAGTTCACAATTTTGGAATCTAGACCAACGAGATACAGTTTGTGAATTAGTTTATTGTGTGGGACAGTGTCAAATGCTTTGCTGAAATCTAGATAAGCTACATCAACTGCTCCACCCTTGTCTAATACTTTTGTTGCATAATCAAATAAGTCAATTAGATTACACATACTCATATGTGATTACATTATTGACTTTTCCCCTTACACAACATGACTATTAATATTTTGTCAGGCAGGATCCTTTGGATATTGCTTAAAAAACCTATGTGTTTGGGATATGCGTTATTGCCCTATAGGTCTCCTTATGTCTAGGCTGACCATAGTGCCGCTTTAAGAAGGAACACATATAAAAAATACATATGTGAGGGTTTTTATACAAAACATTTCTTTAAACAGCCCTGACATATGTATTTTTCATATGTGTCCCTTTTTAAAGCGGCAACATGATCAGCCTACTTATGTCAGAAGTTAGAACAGTGTGCTAGAGTCACTGGTGTATATCTATTGACTATTATATACTATACAGGGAGGGGGGTCATGTTTACAAAGGATAATCCCATATACTACAGGTTGGAAGTGAGGTATCTTTTGTGGCTCCGCCCTCACCCATGGCCGGAATTTTTTTGAGGAAAAGGGGGCTACCCTATTTCAAAACAAAAAATAAAATTTTCCTTCTGACACACTTAGGTTCTTATATCTTCTGGGTTAAAAGAGTGACCCTCATTGTGCCCAGGATAAAATTATATAGGCAAATGGATTATGTAACTAACCAAGAAAATATGGTGTGTTTTTTTTTTTTTTAAATCAGGCAAAAACAGCACTTTATACTTGTCAGACTATCTCATACTGTGTGTGTAGCAAAATGCATGGGCTGTGAGAAGTTTTCCAGTCATATTTTCCATCTTTGTAAAAATCCATAACATGAAATAAAATGTTTTCTTTATATTTAGTGTTTATTTTTTATTTCTTCAGGTTTTTAACTTGTGTTTAAGGAATGTTTCATCTCCTACAAATGTAAATAGGACTTTTTGTATGTAGTTCTTTCAATTGGAGCATTCCTCTTAGGTAAAGTACCAATAGTTTGAGGTTTGCAGATATAGAAAACATTGTTTTTGTTTTTTTTAACAGAATTTGTGCTTACCTACATAACAAGTAAAACAATATGTATATTATGTCTTGATACTTACAAAGCCAAGTACAACTGGTACATGGCCAATGTTGGCTCTAGAAGGTCCTGGTGACACCACATGACTATGAAAGAGCAGCACAGGGGAGAGTACAACTATACAGTAATACCTGAGTATGCCAGCTACAGTATGCCCTCTGTTTATAATCTTACACCAGTATGTCTTGTCATTATATATTTAACAGCAATACCTGAGTGTGCCAGCTATAGTATGACATCTAGTTATCATCTTACACCAGTATGTCTTGTCATTATCTATTTAACAGTAGTACCTGACTGTGCCAGCTACAGTATGCCCTCTGTTTATCATCTTACACCAGTATGTCTTGTCATTACCTTCTTAACAGTAATACATGAGTGTGCCAGCTACAGTATGCCCTCTGTTTATCATCTTACACCAGTATGTCTTGTCATTATCTATTTAACAGTAATACCTGAGTGTGCCAGCTACAGTATGTCCTCTGTGTATCATCTTACACCAGTATGTCTTGTCATTATCTATTTAACAGTAATACCTGAGTGTGCCAGCTACAGTATGCCCTCTGTGTATCATCTTACACCAGTATGTCTTGTCATTATCTATTTAACAGTAATGCCTGAGTGTGCCAGCTACAGTATGCCCTCTGTTTATCATCTTACACCAGTATGTCTTGTCATTATCTTCTTAACAGTAGTACCTGAGTGTGCCAGCTACAGTATGCCCTCTGTTTATCATCTTGCACCAGTATGTCTTGTCATTATCTATTTAACAGTAATACCTGAGTGTGCCAGCTACAGTATGCCCTCTGTTTATCATCTTACACCAGTATGTCTTGTCATTATCTTCTTAACAGTAGTACCTGAGTGTGCCAGCTACAGTATGCCCTCTGTTTATCATCTTGCACCAGTATGTCTTGTGGTTATCTATTTAACAGTAATACCTGAGTGTGCCAGCTACAGTATGCCCTCTGTGTATCATCTTACACCAGTATGTCTTGTCATTATCTTCTTAACAGTAGTACCTGAGTGTGCCAGCTACAGTATGCCCTCTGTGTATCATCTTACACCAGTATGTCTTGTCATTATCTATTAACAGTAGTACCTGAGTGTGCCAGCTACAGTATGCCCTCTGTTTATCATCTTACACCAGTATGTATTGTCATTATCTATTTAACAGTAGTCCCTGAGTGTGCCAGCTACAGTATGCCCTCTGTGTATCATCTTACACCAGTATGTCTTGTCATTATCTATTAACAGTAGTACCTGAGTGTGCCAGCTACAGTATGCCCTCTGTGTATCATCTTACACCAGTATGTCTTGTCATTATCTATTTAACAGTAATACCTGAGTGTGCCAGCAACAGTATGCCCAATGTTTATCATCTTACACCAGTATGTCTTGTCATTATCTATTTAACAGTAATACCTGAGTGTGCCAGCTACAGTATGCCCTCTGTGTATCATCTTACACCAGTATGTCTTGTCATTATCTATTTAACAGTAGTACCTGAGTGTGCCAGCTACAGTATGCCCTCTGTGTATCATCTTACACCACGATGTCTTGTCATTATCTATTTAACAGTAGTACCTGAGTGTGCCAGCTACAGTATGCCCTCTGTGTATCATCCTACACCAGTATGTCTTGTCATTATCTATTTAACAGTAGTACCTGAGTGTGCCAGCTACAGTATGCCCTCTGTGTATCATCTTACACCAGTATGTCTTGTCATTATCTATTTAACAGTAGTACCTGAGTGTGTGAGCCACAGTATGCCCTCTGTTTATAATCTTACACCAGTATGTCTTGTCATTATCTTCTTAACAGTAGTTCCTGAGTGTGCCAGCTACAGTATGCCCTCCGTTTATCATCTTACACCAGTATGTCTTGTCATTATCTATTTAACAGTAGTACCTGAGTGTGCCAGCTACAGTATGCCCTCTGTGTATCATCTTACATCAGTATGTCTTGCCATTATCTATTTAACAGTAGTACCTGAGTGTGCCAGCTACAGTATGCCCTCTGTGTATCATCTTACACCAGTATGTCTTGTCATTATCTACTTAACAGTAGTACCTGAGTGTGCCAGCTACAGTATGCCCTCTGTTTATCATCTTACACCAGTATGTCTTGTCATTATCTATTTAACAGTAGTACCTGAGTGTGCCAGCTACAGTATGCCCTCTGTGTATCATCTTACACCAGTATGTCTTGTCATTATCTATTTAACAGTAATACCTGAGTGTGCCAGCTACAGTATGCCCTCTGTTTATCATCTTACACCAGTATGCCTTGTCATTATCTTCTTAACAGTAGTACCTGAGTGTGCCAGCTACAGTATGCCCTCCGTTTATCATCTTACATCAGTATGTCTTGTTATTATCTACTTAACAGTAATACCTGAGTGTGCCAGCTACAATATGCCCTCTGTTTATCATCTTACACCAGTATGTCTTGCCATTATCTATTTAACAGTAGTACCTGAGTGTGCCAGCTACAGTATGCCCTCTGTTTATCATCTTACACCAGTATGTCTTGTCATTATCTATTTAACAGTAGTACCTGAGTGTGCCAGCTACAGTATGCCCTCTGTGTATCATCTTACACCAGTATGTCTTGTCATTATCTATTTAACAGTAGTACCTGAGTGTGCCAGCTACAGTATGCCCTCTGTGTATCATCTTACACCAGTATGTCTTGTCATTATCTATTTAACAGTAATACCTGAGTGTGCCAGCTACAGTAAGCCCTCTGTTTATCATCTTACACCAGTATGCCTTGTCATTATCTTCTTAACAGTAGTACCTGAGTGTGCCAGCTACAGTATGCCTTCTGTTTATAATCGTACACCAGTATGTCTTGTCATTATCTATTTAACAGTAATACCTGAGTGTGCCAGCTACAGTATGCCTTCTGTTTATCATCTTACACCAGTATGTCTTGTCATTATCTATTTAACAGTAATACCTGAGTGTGCCAGCTACAGTATGCCCTCTGTTTATCATCTTACACCAGTATGTCCTGTTATTATCTACTTAACAGTAATACCTGAGTGTGCCAGCTACAGTATGCCCTCTGTGTATCATCTTACACCAGTATGTCTTGTCATTATCTATTTAACAGTAATACCTGAGTGTGCCAGCTATAGTAAGACATCTAGTTATCATCTTACACCAGTATGTCTTGTCATTATCTATTTAACAGTAGTACCTGAGTGTGCCAGCTACAGTATGTCCTCTGTGTATCATCTTACACCAGTATGTCTTGTCATTACCTTCTTAACAGTAGTACCTGACTGTGCCAGCTACAGTATGCCCTCCGTTTATCATCTTACACCAGTATGTCTTGTCATTATCTATTTAACAGTAGTACCTGAGTGTGCCAGCTACAGTATGTCCTCTGTGTATCATCTTACACCAGTATGTCTTGTCATTATCTTCTTAACAGTAGTACCTGAGTGTGCCAGCTACAGTATGCCCTCTGTGTATCATCTTACATCAGTATGTCTTGCCATTATCTTCTTAACAGTAGTACCTGAGTGTGTCAGCTACAGTATGCCCTCTGTTTATCATCTTACACCAGCATGTCTTGTCATTATCTTCTTAACAGTAGTACCTGAGTGTGCCAGCTACAGTATGCCCTCTGTGTATCATCTTACATCAGTATGTCTTGTCATTATCTTCTTAACAGTAGTACCTGAGTGTGCCAGCTACAGTATGCCCTCTGTTTATCATCTTACACCAGCATGTCTTGTCATTATCTTCTTAACAGTAGTACCTGAGTGTGCCAGCTACAGTATGCCCTCTGTGTATCATCTTACACCAGTATGTCTTGTCATTATCTACTTAACAGTAGTACCTGAGTGTGCCAGCTACAGTATGCCCTCTGTTTATCATCTTACACCAGTATGTCTTGTCATTATCTATTTAACAGTAGTACCTGAGTGTGCCAGCTACAGTATGCCCTCTGTGTATCATCTTACACCAGTATGTCTTGTCATTATCTATTTAACAGTAATACCTGAGTGTGCCAGCTACAGTATGCCCTCTGTTTATCATCTTACACCAGTATGCCTTGTCATTATCTTCTTAACAGTAGTACCTGAGTGTGCCAGCTACAGTATGCCCTCCGTTTATCATCTTACATCAGTATGTCTTGTTATTATCTACTTAACAGTAATACCTGAGTGTGCCAGCTACAATATGCCCTCTGTTTATCATCTTACACCAGTATGTCTTGCCATTATCTATTTAACAGTAGTACCTGAGTGTGCCAGCTACAGTATGCCCTCTGTTTATCATCTTACACCAGTATGTCTTGTCATTATCTATTTAACAGTAGTACCTGAGTGTGCCAGCTACAGTATGCCCTCTGTGTATCATCTTACACCAGTATGTCTTGTCATTATCTATTTAACAGTAGTACCTGAGTGTGCCAGCTACAGTATGCCCTCTGTGTATCATCTTACACCAGTATGTCTTGTCATTATCTATTTAACAGTAATACCTGAGTGTGCCAACTACAGTAAGCCCTCTGTTTATCATCTTACACCAGTATGCCTTGTCATTATCTTCTTAACAGTAGTACCTGAGTGTGCCAGCTACAGTATGCCTTCTGTTTATAATCTTACACCCGTATGTCTTGTCATTATCTATTTAACAGTAATACCTGAGTGTGCCAGCTACAGTATGCCTTCTGTTTATCATCTTACACCAGTATGTCTTGTCATTATCTATTTAACAGTAATACCTGAGTGTGCCAGCTACAGTATGCCCTCTGTTTATCATCTTACACCAGTATGTCCTGTTATTATCTACTTAACAGTAATACCTGAGTGTGCCAGCTACAGTATGCCCTCTGTGTATCATCTTACACCAGTATGTCTTGTCATTATCTATTTAACAGTAATACCTGAGTGTGCCAGCTATAGTAAGACATCTAGTTATCATCTTACACCAGTATGTCTTGTCATTATCTATTTAACAGTAGTACCTGAGTGTGCCAGCTACAGTATGTCCTCTGTGTATCATCTTACACCAGTATGTCTTGTCATTACCTTCTTAACAGTAGTACCTGACTGTGCCAGCTACAGTATGCCCTCCGTTTATCATCTTACACCAGTATGTCTTGTCATTATCTATTTAACAGTAGTACCTGAGTGTGCCAGCTACAGTATGTCCTCTGTGTATCATCTTACACCAGTATGTCTTGTCATTATCTTCTTAACAGTAGTACCTGAGTGTGCCAGCTACAGTATGCCCTCTGTGTATCATCTTACATCAGTATGTCTTGCCATTATCTTCTTAACAGTAGTACCTGAGTGTGTCAGCTACAGTATGCCCTCTGTTTATCATCTTACACCAGCATGTCTTGTCATTATCTTCTTAACAGTAGTACCTGAGTGTGCCAGCTACAGTATGCCCTCTGTGTATCATCTTACATCAGTATGTCTTGTCATTATCTTCTTAACAGTAGTACCTGAGTGTGCCAGCTACAGTATGCCCTCTGAGTATCATCTTACACCAGTATGTCTTGTCATTATCTATTTAACAGTAATACCTGAGTGTGCCAGCTACAGTATGCCCTCTGTTTATCATCTTACACCAGTATGTCTTGTCATTATCTTCTTAACAGTAGTACCTGAGTGTGCCAGCTACAGTATGCCCTCTGTTTATCATCTTGCACCAGTATGTCTTGTCATTATCTATTTAACAGTAATACCTGAGTGTGCCAGCTACAGTATGCCCTCTGTTTATCATCTTACACCAGTATGTCTTGTCATTATCTTCTTAACAGTAGTACCTGAGTGTGCCAGCTACAGTATGCCCTCTGTTTATCATCTTGCACCAGTATGTCTTGTGGTTATCTATTTAACAGTAATACCTGAGTGTGCCAGCTACAGTATGCCCTCTGTGTATCATCTTACACCAGTATGTCTTGTCATTATCTTCTTAACAGTAGTACCTGAGTGTGCCAGCTACAGTATGCCCTCTGTGTATCATCTTACACCAGTATGTCTTGTCATTATCTATTAACAGTAGTACCTGAGTGTGCCAGCTACAGTATGCCCTCTGTTTATCATCTTACACCAGTATGTATTGTCATTATCTATTTAACAGTAGTCCCTGAGTGTGCCAGCTACAGTATGCCCTCTGTGTATCATCTTACACCAGTATGTCTTGTCATTATCTATTAACAGTAGTACCTGAGTGTGCCAGCTACAGTATGCCCTCTGTGTATCATCTTACACCAGTATGTCTTGTCATTATCTATTTAACAGTAATACCTGAGTGTGCCAGCAACAGTATGCCCAATGTTTATCATCTTACACCAGTATGTCTTGTCATTATCTATTTAACAGTAATACCTGAGTGTGCCAGCTACAGTATGCCCTCTGTGTATCATCTTACACCAGTATGTCTTGTCATTATCTATTTAACAGTAGTACCTGAGTGTGCCAGCTACAGTATGCCCTCTGTGTATCATCTTACACCACTATGTCTTGTCATTATCTATTTAACAGTAGTACCTGAGTGTGCCAGCTACAGTATGCCCTCTGTGTATCATCCTACACCAGTATGTCTTGTCATTATCTATTTAACAGTAGTACCTGAGTGTGCCAGCTACAGTATGCCCTCTGTGTATCATCTTACACCAGTATGTCTTGTCATTATCTATTTAACAGTAGTACCTGAGTGTGTGAGCCACAGTATGCCCTCTGTTTATAATCTTACACCAGTATGTCTTGTCATTATCTTCTTAACAGTAGTTCCTGAGTGTGCCAGCTACAGTATGCCCTCCGTTTATCATCTTACACCAGTATGTCTTGTCATTATCTATTTAACAGTAGTACCTGAGTGTGCCAGCTACAGTATGCCCTCTGTGTATCATCTTACATCAGTATGTCTTGCCATTATCTATTTAACAGTAGTACCTGAGTGTGCCAGCTACAGTATGCCCTCTGTGTATCATCTTACACCAGTATGTCTTGTCATTATCTACTTAACAGTGGTACCTGAGTGTGCCAGCTACAGTATGCCCTCTGTTTATCATCTTACACCAGTATGTCTTGTCATTATCTATTTAACAGTAGTACCTGAGTGTGCCAGCTACAGTATGCCCTCTGTGTATCATCTTACACCAGTATGTCTTGTCATTATCTATTTAACAGTAATACCTGAGTGTGCCAGCTACAGTATGCCCTCTGTTTATCATCTTACACCAGTATGCCTTGTCATTATCTTCTTAACAGTAGTACCTGAGTGTGCCAGCTACAGTATGCCCTCCGTTTATCATCTTACATCAGTATGTCTTGTTATTATCTACTTAACAGTAATACCTGAGTGTGCCAGCTACAATATGCCCTCTGTTTATCATCTTACACCAGTATGTCTTGCCATTATCTATTTAACAGTAGTACCTGAGTGTGCCAGCTACAGTATGCCCTCTGTTTATCATCTTACACCAGTATGTCTTGTCATTATCTATTTAACAGTAGTACCTGAGTGTGCCAGCTACAGTATGCCCTCTGCGTATCATCTTACACCAGTATGTCTTGTCATTATCTATTTAACAGTAGTACCTGAGTGTGCCAGCTACAGTATGCCCTCTGTGTATCATCTTACACCAGTATGTCTTGTCATTATCTATTTAACAGTAATACCTGAGTGTGCCAACTACAGTAAGCCCTCTGTTTATCATCTTACACCAGTATGCCTTGTCATTATCTTCTTAACAGTAGTACCTGAGTGTGCCAGCTACAGTATGCCTTCTGTTTATAATCGTACACCAGTATGTCTTGTCATTATCTATTTAACAGTAATACCTGAGTGTGCCAGCTACAGTATGCCTTCTGTTTATCATCTTACACCAGTATGTCTTGTCATTATCTATTTAACAGTAATACCTGAGTGTGCCAGCTACAGTATGCCCTCTATTTATCATCTTACACCAGTATGTCCTGTTATTATCTACTTAACAGTAATACCTGAGTGTGCCAGCTACAGTATGCCCTCTGTGTATCATCTTACACCAGTATGTCTTGTCATTATCTATTTAACAGTAATACCTGAGTGTGCCAGCTATAGTAAGACATCTAGTTATCATCTTACACCAGTATGTCTTGTCATTATCTATTTAACAGTAGTACCTGAGTGTGCCAGCTACAGTATGTCCTCTGTGTATCATCTTACACCAGTATGTCTTGTCATTACCTTCTTAACAGTAGTACCTGACTGTGCCAGCTACAGTATGCCCTCCGTTTATCATCTTACACCAGTATGTCTTGTCATTATCTATTTAACAGTAGTACCTGAGTGTGCCAGCTACAGTATGTCCTCTGTGTATCATCTTACACCAGTATGTCTTGTCATTATCTTCTTAACAGTAGTACCTGAATGTGCCAGCTATAGTATGGCATCTAGTTATCATCTTACACCAGTATGTCTTGTCATTATCTACTTAACAGTAGTACCTGAGTGTGTCAGCTACAGTATGCCCTCTGTGTATCATCTTACACCAGTATGTCTTGTCATTATCTTCTTCACAGTAGTACCTTGGTGTGTGAGCTACAGTATGCCCTCTGTGTATCATCTTACACCAGTATGTCTTGTCATTATCTTCTTAACAGTAGTACCTGGGTGTGTGAGCTACAGTATGCCCTCTGTTTATAATCTTACACCAGTATGTCTTGTCATTATCTTCTTAACAGTAGTACCTGAGTGTGCCAGCTACAGTATGCCCTCTGAGTATCATCTTACACCAGTATGTCTTGTCATTATCTATTTAACAGTAGTACCTGAATGTGCCAGCTACAGTATGCCCTCTGTTTATCATCTTACACCAGTATGTCTTGTCATTATCTATTTAACAGTAGTACCTGAATGTGCCAGCTACAGTATGCCCTCTGTGTATCATCCAGGGATAGGCAAGGTGTCCGTGACTAGCCTTTCCAGTGTCCTCCACAACCTTAGTATATCTTTCTTTCTGATTAAATAATAGGAAAAAAAAATATGTATTGTGAATAAAGTTAGTGGCTTGTCAAGAGACTGCTAGCGGTATTGGGTGATAAGTTATGGAATAAATAAAGCCTGAGTGAAATACTGGATGTGTATCTGCATCTGTATAATAACAACCAGCTCTATACAAAGACACAGTAGTGACACTGGCACATGCGTATAGCCAGAGGTGGACTGGTTATAGGATCAGTGGTATCTCCATCAGTATAATAACACCAAGCACTATATAATTACACAGTAGTGACACTGGCAAATGGGTATAGCCAGAGGAGGGCTGGTTATATGGTCGGTGGTATCTGCATCAGTATAACAACACCCAGCACTATATAATGAAACCGTAGTGACACTGGCACATGTGTATAGCCAGAAGAGGGCTGGTTATAGGATCAGTGGTATCTCCATCAGTATAATAACACCAAGCACTATATAATTACACAGTAGTGACACTGGCACATGGGTATATCCAGAAGAGGGCTGGTTATAGGATCAGTGGTATCTGCATCAGTATGACGACACCCAGCGCTATATAATGACACAGTGGTGACACTGGCACATGCGTATAGCCAGAGAAGGGCTGTTTATAGGGTCAATGGTATCTGCATCAGTATAATAACACCCAGCACTATATAATGACACAGTAGCTACACTGGCACATGGGTATAGCCAGAAGAGGGCTGGTTATAGTATCAGTGGTATATCCATCAGTATAATAACACCAAGCACTATATAATGACATAGTAGTGACACTGGCACATGGGTATAGCAAAAGGAGGGTTGGTTACAGGATCAGTGCTATATGCATCAGTATAATAACACCAAGCACTATACAAAGACACAGTAGGGACACTGGCTCATGGGTATAGCCAGAGGAGGGCTGGTTATAGGATAAGTGGTATCTGCATCAGTATAATAACACCAAGCACTATATAATGATACAGTAGTGACACTGACTCATGGGTATAGCCAGAGGAGGGCTGGTTATAGGATCAGTGGTATATAGATCAGTATAATGACACCCAGCGCTATATAATGACACAGTAGTGACACCGGCTCATGGGTATAGCAAGAGGAGGGCTGGTTATAGGATCAGTGGTATATGCATCAGTATAATAACACCAAGCACTATATAATGAAACAGTAGTGACACTGGCTCATGGGTATAGCCAGAGGAAGGCTGGTTATAGGATCAGTGGTATCTGCATCTGTATGACACCCAGCACTATATAATGACACAGTAGTGACACTGGCACATGGGTATAGCCAGAGAAGTGCTGGTTATAGGATCAGTGGTATATGCATCAGTATAATAACACCAAGCACTATATAATGAAACAGTAGTGACACTGGCACATGGGTATAGCCAGAGAAGGGCTGGTTATAGGATCAGTGGTATCTGCATCAGTATAATAACACCAAGCACTATAAAATAATGTTTTTAATTTCAAATGTACCTTTGTGTCCTTCATTAAGGTCTGTACTTTGGAAAATGTCCTTCACAGCCTTTGTCTGTGCCTATCCCTGGTATCATCTTACACCAGTATGTCTTGTCATTATCTATTTAACAGTAATACCTGAGTGTGCCAGCTACAGTATGCCCTCTGTTTATCATCTTACACCAGTATGTCTTGTCATTATCTTCTTAACAGTAGTACCTGAGTGTGCCAGCTACAGTATGCCCTCTGTTTATCATCTTACACCAGCATGTCTTGTCATTATCTTCTTAACAGTAGTACCTGAGTGTGCCAGCTACAGTATGCCCTCTGTGTATCATCTTACATCAGTATGTCTTGTCATTATCTTCTTAACAGTAGTACCTGAGTGTGCCAGCTACAGTATGCCCTCTGAGTATCATCTTACACCAGTATGTCTTGTCATTATCTATTTAACAGTAATACCTGAGTGTGCCAGCTACAGTATGCCCAATGTTTATCATCTTACACCAGTATGTCTTGTCATTATCTTCTTAACAGTAGTACCTGAGTGTGCCAGCTACAGTATGCCCTCTGTGTATCATCTTACATCAGTATGTCTTGTCATTATCTTCTTAACAGTAGTACCTGAGTGTGTCAGCTACAGTATGCCCTCTGTTTATCATCTTACACCAGTATGTCTTGTCATTATCTTCTTAACAGTAGTACCTGAGTGTGCCAGCTACAGTATGCCCTCTGTGTATCATCTTACATCAGTATGTCTTGTCATTATCTTCTTAACAGTAGTACCTGAGTGCGCCAGCTACAGTATGCCCTCCGTTTCTCATCTTAGTACCAGTATGTCTTGTTATTATCTACTTAACAGTAATACCTAAGTGTGTAAGCTACAGTATGCCCTCTGTTTATCATCTTATACCAGTATGTCTTGTCATTATCTTCTTAACAGTAGTACCTGAGTGTGCCAGCTACAGTATGCCTTCTGTTTATCATCTTACACCAGTATGCCTTGTCATTATCTACTTAACAGTAGTACCTGAGTGTGCCAGCTACAGTATGCCCTCCGTTTATCATCTTACATCAGTATGTCTTGTCATTATCTACTTAACAGTAGTACCTGAGTGTGCCAGCTACAGTATGCCCTCTGTTTATCATCTTACAACAGTATGTCTTGTTATTATCTACTTAACAGTAATACCTGAGTGTGCCAGCTACAGTATGCCCTCTGTTTATCATCTTACACCAGTATGCCTTGTCATTATCTATTTAACAGTAGTACCTGAGTGTGCCAGCTACAGTATGCCCTCTGTGTATCATCTTACACCAGTTTGTCTTGTCATTATCTATTTAACAGTAATACCTGAGTGTGCCAGCTACAGTATGCCCAATGTTTATCATCTTACACCAGTATGTCTTGTCATTATCTTCTTAACAGTAGTACCTGAGTGTGCCAGCTACAGTATGCCCTCTGTTTATCATCTTACATCAGTATGTCTTGTCATTATCTATTTAACAGTAGTACCTGAGTGTGCCAGCTACAGTATGCTCTCTGTGTATCATCTTACACCAGTATGTCTTGTCATTATCTAACAGTAGTACCTGAGTGTGCCAGCTACAGTATGCCCTCTGTGTATCATCTTACACCAGTATGTCTTGTCATTATCTATTTAACAGTAGTACCTGAGTGTGCCAGCTACAGTATGCCCTCTGTGTATCATCTTACACCAGTTTGTCTTGTCATTATCTATTTAACAGTAATACCTGAGTGTGCCAGCTACAGTATGCCCAATGTTTATCATCTTACACAAGTATGTCTTGTCATTATCTTCTTAACAGTAGTACCTGAGTGTGCCAGCTACAGTATGCCCTCCGTTTATCATCTTACATCAGTATGTCTTGTCATTATCTATTTAACAGTAATACCTGAGTGTGCCAGCTACAGTATGCCCTCTGTTTATCATCTTACATCAGTATGTCTTGTCATTATCTATTTAACAGTAATACCTGAGTGTGCCAGCTACAGTATGTCCTCTGTTTATCATCTTACATCAGTATGTCTTGTCATTATCTATTTAACAGTAATACCTGAGTGTACCAGCTACAGTATGCCCTCTGTGTATCATCTTACACCAGTATGTCTTGTCATTATCTACTTAACAGTAATACCTGAGTGTGCCAGCTACAGTATGCCCTCTGTTTATCATCTTACATCAGTATGTCTTGTCATGATCTATTTAACAGTAGTACCTGAGTGCGCCAGCTACAGTATGCCCTCCGTTTCTCATCTTAGTACCAGTATGTCTTGTTATTATCTACTTAACAGTAATACCTAAGTGTGTAAGCTACAGTATGCCCTCTGTTTATCATCTTATACCAGTATGTCTTGTCATTATCTTCTTAACAGTAGTACCTGAGTGTGCCAGCTACAGTATGCCTTCTGTTTATCATCTTACACCAGTATGCCTTGTCATTATCTACTTAACAGTAGTACCTGAGTGTGCCAGCTACAGTATGCCCTCCGTTTATCATCTTACATCAGTATGTCTTGTCATTATCTACTTAACAGTAGTACCTGAGTGTGCCAGCTACAGTATGCCCTCTGTTTATCATCTTACAACAGTATGTCTTGTTATTATCTACTTAACAGTAATACCTGAGTGTGCCAGCTACAGTATGCCCTCTGTTTATCATCTTACACCAGTATGCCTTGTCATTATCTATTTAACAGTAGTACCTGAGTGTGCCAGCTACAGTATGCCCTCTGTGTATCATCTTACATCAGTATGTCTTGTCATTATCTACTTAACAGTAATACCTGAGTGTGCCAGCTACAGTATGTCCTCTGTTTATCATCTTACACCAGTATGTCTTGTCATTATCTTCTTAACAGTAGTACCTGAGTGTGCCAGCTACAGTATGCCCTCTGTTTCTCATCTTACATCAGTATGTCTTGTCATTATCTATTTAACAGTAGTACCTGAGTGTGCCAGCTACAGTATGCCCTCTGTGTATCATCTTACACCAGTATGTCTTGTCATTATCTAACAGTAGTACCTGAGTGTGCCAGCTACAGTATGCCCTCTGTGTATCATCTTACACCAGTATGTCTTGTCATTATCTATTTAACAGTAATACCTGAGTGTGCCAGCTACAGTATGCCCTCTGTGTATCATCTTACACCAGTATGTCTTGTCATTATCTATTTAACAGTAATACCTGAGTGTGCCAGCTACAGTATGCCCTCTGTTTATCATCTTACACCAGTATGTCTTGTTATTATCTACTTAACAGTAATACCTGAGTGTGCCAGCTACAGTATGCCCTCTGTGTATCATCTTACACCAGTATGTCTTGTCATTATCTATTTAACAGTAGTACCTGAGTGTGCCAGCTACAGTATGCCCTCTGTGTATCATCTTACACCAGTTTGTCTTGTCATTATCTATTTAACAGTAATACCTGAGTGTGCCAGCTACAGTATGCCCAATGTTTATCATCTTACACAAGTATGTCTTGTCATTATCTTCTTAACAGTAGTACCTGAGTGTGCCAGCTACAGTATGCCCTCCGTTTATCATCTTACATCAGTATGTCTTGTCATTATCTACTTAACAGTAATACCTGAGTGTGCCAGCTACAGTATGTCCTCTGTTTATCATCTTACACCAGTATGTCTTGTCATTATCTACTTAACAGTAATACCTGAGTGTGCCAGCTACAGTATGCCCTCTGTTTATCATCTTACACCAGTATGTCTTGTTATTATCTACTTAACAGTAATACCTGAGTGTGCCAGCTACAGTATGCCCTCTGTTTATCATCTTACACCAGTATGTCTTGTCATTATCTTGTTAACAGTAATACCTGAATGTGCCAGCTACAGTATGCCCTCCGTTTATCATCTTACATCAGTATGTCTTGTCATTATCTACTTAACAGTAGTACCTGAGTGTGCCAGCTACAGTATGCCCTCTGTTTATCATCTTACACCAGTATGTCTTGTCATTATCTATGTAACAATAATACCTGAGTGTGCCAGCTACAGTATGCCCTCTGTTTATCATCTTACACCAGTATGTCTTGTTATTATCTACTTAACAGTAATACCTGAGTGTGCCAGCTACAGTATGCCCTCTTTTTATCATCTTACACCAGTATGTCTTGTCATTATCTTCTTAACAGTAGTACCTGAGTGCGCCAGATACAGTATGCCCTCTGTTTATCATCTTACACCAGTATGTCTTGTCATTATCTATTTAACAGTAGTACCTGAGTGTGCCAGCTACAGTATGCCCTCCATTTATCATCTTACATCAGTATGTCTTGTCATTATCTATTTAACAGTAGTACCTGAGTGTGCCAGCTACAGTATGCCCTCTGTGTATCATCTTACACCAGTTTGTCTTGTCATTATCTATTTAACAGTAATACCTGAGTGTGCCAGCTACAGTATGCCCAATGTTTATCATCTTACACAAGTATGTCTTGTCATTATCTTCTTAACAGTAGTACCTGAGTGTGCCAGCTACAGTATGCCCTCCGTTTATCATCTTACATCAGTATGTCTTGTCATTATCTACTTAACAGTAATACCTGAGTGTGCCAGCTACAGTATGTCCTCTGTTTATCATCTTACACCAGTATGTCTTGTCATTATCTACTTAACAGTAATACCTGAGTGTGCCAGCTACAGTATGCCCTCTGTTTATCATCTTACACCAGTATGTCTTGTTATTATCTACTTAACAGTAATACCTGAGTGTGCCAGCTACAGTATGCCCTCTGTTTATCATCTTACACCAGTATGTCTTGTCATTATCTTGTTAACAGTAATACCTGAATGTGCCAGCTACAGTATGCCCTCCGTTTATCATCTTACATCAGTATGTCTTGTCATTATCTACTTAACAGTAGTACCTGAGTGTGCCAGCTACAGTATGCCCTCTGTTTATCATCTTACACCAGTATGTCTTGTCATTATCTATGTAACAATAATACCTGAGTGTGCCAGCTACAGTATGCCCTCTGTTTATCATCTTACACCAGTATGTCTTGTTATTATCTACTTAACAGTAATACCCGAGTGTGCCAGCTACAGTATGCCCTCTTTTTTATCATCTTACACCAGTATGTCTTGTCATTATCTTCTTAACAGTAGTACCTGAGTGCGCCAGATACAGTATGCCCTCTGTTTATCATCTTACACCAGTATGTCTTGTCATTATCTATTTAACAGTAGTACCTGAGTGTGCCAGCTACAGTATGCCCTCCATTTATCATCTTACATCAGTATGTCTTGTCATTATCTATTTAACAGTAGTACCTGAGTGTGCCAGCTACAGTATGCCCTCCATTTATCATCTTACATCAGTATGTCTTGTCATTATCTAACAGTAGTACCTGAGTGTGCCAGCTACAGTATGCCCTCTGTTTATCATCTTACATCAGTATGTCTTGTCATTATCTAACAGTAGTACCTGAGTGTGCCAGCTACAGTATGCCCTCTGTTTATCATCTTACACCAGTATGTCTTGTCATTATCTACTTAACAGTAATACCTGAGTGTGCCAGCTACAGTATGCCCTCTGTTTATCATCTTACATCAGTATGTCTTGTCATTATCTATTTAACAGTAGTACCTGAGTGTGCCAGCTACAATATGCTCTCTGTGTATCATCTTACACCAGTATGTCTTGTCATTATCTAACAGTAGTACCTGAGTGTGCCAGCTACAGTATGCCCTCTGTGTATCATCTTACACCAGTATGTCTTGTCATTATCTATTTAACAGTAGTACCTGAGTGTGCCAGCTACAGTATGCCCTCTGTGTATCATCTTACACCAGTTTGTCTTGTCATTATCTATTTAACAGTAATACCTGAGTGTGCCAGCTACAGTATGCCCAATGTTTATCATCTTACACAAGTATGTCTTGTCATTATCTTCTTAACAGTAGTACCTGAGTGTGCCAGCTACAGTATGCCCTCCGTTTATCATCTTACATCAGTATGTCTTGTCATTATCTATTTAACAGTAATACCTGAGTGTGCCAGCTACAGTATGCCCTCTGTTTATCATCTTACACCAGTATGTCTTGTCATTATCTATTTAACAGTAATACCTGAGTGTGCCAGCTACAGTATGTCCTCTGTTTATCATCTTACATCAGTATGTCTTGTCATTATCTATTTAACAGTAATACCTGAGTGTACCAGCTACAGTATGCCCTCTGTGTATCATCTTACACCAGTATGTCTTGTCATTATCTACTTAACAGTAATACCTGAGTGTGCCAGCTACAGTATGCCCTCTGTTTATCATCTTACATCAGTATGTCTTGTCATGATCTATTTAACAGTAGTACCTGAGTGCGCCAGCTACAGTATGCCCTCCGTTTCTCATCTTAGTACCAGTATGTCTTGTTATTATCTACTTAACAGTAATACCTAAGTGTGTAAGCTACAGTATGCCCTCTGTTTATCATCTTATACCAGTATGTCTTGTCATTATCTTCTTAACAGTAGTACCTGAGTGTGCCAGCTACAGTATGCCTTCTGTTTATCATCTTACACCAGTATGCCTTGTCATTATCTACTTAACAGTAGTACCTGAGTGTGCCAGCTACAGTATGCCCTCTGTTTATCATCTTACAACAGTATGTCTTGTCATTATCTACTTAACAGTAGTACCTGAGTGTGCCAGCTACAGTATGCCCTCTGTTTATCATCTTACAACAGTATGTCTTGTTATTATCTACTTAACAGTAATACCTGAGTGTGCCAGCTACAGTATGCCCTCTGTTTATCATCTTACACCAGTATGCCTTGTCATTATCTATTTAACAGTAGTACCTGAGTGTGCCAGCTACAGTATGCCCTCTGTGTATCATCTTACACCAGTTTGTCTTGTCATTATCTATTTAACAGTAATACCTGAGTGTGCCAGCTACAGTATGCCCAATGTTTATCATCTTACACCAGTATGTCTTGTCATTATCTTCTTAACAGTAGTACCTGAGTGTGCCAGCTACAGTATGCCCTCTGTTTATCATCTTACATCAGTATGTCTTGTCATTATCTATTTAACAGTAGTACCTGAGTGTGCCAGCTACAGTATGCCCTCTGTGTATCATCTTACACCAGTATGTCTTGTCATTATCTAACAGTAGTACCTGAGTGTGCCAGCTACAGTATGCCCTCTGTGTATCATCTTACACCAGTATGTCTTGTCATTATCTATTTAACAGTAATACCTGAGTGTGCCAGCTACAGTATGCCCTCTGTGTATCATCTTACACCAGTATGTCTTGTCATTATCTATTTAACAGTAATACCTGAGTGTGCCAGCTACAGTATGCCCTCTGTTTATCATCTTACACCAGTATGTCTTGTTATTATCTACTTAACAGTAATACCTGAGTGTGCCAGCTACAGTATGCCCTCTGTGTATCATCTTACACCAGTATGTCTTGTCATTATCTATTTAACAGTAGTACCTGAGTGTGCCAGCTACAGTATGCCCTCTGTGTATCATCTTACACCAGTTTGTCTTGTCATTATCTATTTAACAGTAATACCTGAGTGTGCCAGCTACAGTATGCCCAATGTTTATCATCTAACACAAGTATGTCTTGTCATTATCTTCTTAACAGTAGTACCTGAGTGTGCCAGCTACAGTATGCCCTCCGTTTATCATCTTACATCAGTATGTCTTGTCATTATCTACTTAACAGTAATACCTGAGTGTGCCAGCTACAGTATGTCCTCTGTTTATCATCTTACACCAGTATGTCTTGTCATTATCTACTTAACAGTAATACCTGAGTGTGCCAGCTACAGTATGCCCTCTGTTTATCATCTTACACCAGTATGTCTTGTTATTATCTACTTAACAGTAATAGCTGAGTGTGCCAGCTACAGTATGCCCTCTGTTTATCATCTTACACCAGTATGTCTTGTCATTATCTTGTTAACAGTAATACCTGAATGTGCCAGCTACAGTATGCCCTCCGTTTATCATCTTACATCAGTATGTCTTGTCATTATCTACTTAACAGTAGTACCTGAGTGTGCCAGCTACAGTATGCCCTCTGTTTATCATCTTACACCAGTATGTCTTGTCATTATCTATGTAACAATAATACCTGAGTGTGCCAGCTACAGTATGCCCTCTGTTTATCATCTTACACCAGTATGTCTTGTTATTATCTACTTAACAGTAATACCCGAGTGTGCCAGCTACAGTATGCCCTCTTTTTTATCATCTTACACCAGTATATCTTGTCATTATCTTCTTAACAGTAGTACCTGAGTGCGCCAGATACAGTATGCCCTCTGTTTATCATCTTACACCAGTATGTCTTGTCATTATCTATTTAACAGTAGTACCTGAGTGTGCCAGCTACAGTATGCCCTCCATTTATCATCTTACATCAGTATGTCTTGTCATTATCTATTTAACAGTAGTACCTGAGTGTGCCAGCTACAGTATGCCCTCCATTTATCATCTTACATCAGTATGTCTTGTCATTATCTAACAGTAGTACCTGAGTGTGCCAGCTACAGTATGCCCTCTGTTTATCATCTTACATCAGTATGTCTTGTCATTATCTAACAGTAGTACCTGAGTGTGCCAGCTACAGTATGCCCTCTGTTTATCATCTTACACCAGTATGTCTTGTCATTATCTACTTAACAGTAATACCTGAGTGTGCCAGCTACAGTATGCCCTCTGTTTATCATCTTATACCAGTATGTCTTGTCATTATCTTCTTAACAGTAGTACCTGAGTGTGCCAGCTACAGTATGCCCTCCGTTTATCATCTTACATCAGTATGTCTTGTCATTATCTACTTAACAGTAATACACAGAGGGCATACTGTAGCTGGCACACTCAGGTATTACTGTAAAGTAGATAATGAGAAGACATACTGGTGTAAGATGATACACAGAGGGCATACTGTAGCTGGCACACTCAGGTATCATCTTAAACCAGTATGTCTTGTCATTATCTACTTAACAGTAATACCTGAGTGTGCCAGCTACAGTATGACCTCTGAGTATCATCTTACACCAGTATGTCTTGTCATTATCTATTTAACAGTAGTACCTGAGTGTGCCAGCTACAGTATGCCCTCTGTGTATCATCTTACACCAGTATGTCTTGCCATTATCTACTTAACAGTAATACCTGAGTGTGCCAGCTACAGTATGCCCTCTGAGTATCATCTTACACCAGTATGTCTTGTCATTATCTACTTAACAGTAGTACCTGAGTGTGCCAGCTACAGTATGCCCTCGGTGTATCATCTTACACCAGTATGTCTTGTCATTATCTACTTAACAGTAGTACCTGAGTGTGCCAGCTACAGTATGCCCTCTGAGTATCATCTTACACCAGTATGTCTTGTCATTATCTTCTTAACAGTAGTACCTGAGTGTGCCAGCTACAGTATGCCCTCTTTGTATCATCTTACACCAGTATGTCTTGTCATTATCTATTTAACAGTAATACCTGAGTGTGCCAGCTACAGTATGCCCTCTGTTTATCATCTTACACCAGTATGTCTTGTCATTATCTACTTAACAGTAATACCTGAGTGTGCCAGCTACAATATGCCCTCTGTGTATCATCTTACACCAGTATGTCTTGTCATTATCTAACAGTAGTACCTGAGTGTGCCAGCTACAGTATGCCCTCTGAGTATCATCTTACACCAGTATGTCTTGTCATTATCTACTTAACAGTAGTACCTGAGTGTGCCAGCTATAGTATGGCATCTAGTTATCATCTTACACCAGTATGTCTTGTCATTATCTATTTAACAGTAATACCTGAGTGTGCCAGCTACAGTATGCCCTCTGTTTATCATCTTATACCAGTATGTCTTGTCATTATCTTCTTAACAGTAGTACCTGAGTGTGCCAGCTACAGTATGCCCTCCGTTTATCATCTTACATCAGTATGTCTTGTCATTATCTACTTAACAGTAATACACAGAGGGCATACTGTAGCTGGCACACTCAGGTATTACTGTAAAGTAGATAATGAGAAGACATACTGGTGTAAGATGATACACAGAGGGCATACTGTAGCTGGCACACTCAGGTATCATCTTAAACCAGTATGTCTTGTCATTATCTACTTAACAGTAATACCTGAGTGTGCCAGCTACAGTATGACCTCTGAGTATCATCTTACACCAGTATGTGTTGTCATTATCTATTTAACAGTAGTACCTGAGTGTGCCAGCTACAGTATGCCCTCTGTGTATCATCTTACACCAGTATGTCTTGCCATTATCTACTTAACAGTAATACCTGAGTGTGCCAGCTACAGTATGCCCTCTGAGTATCATCTTACACCAGTATGTCTTGTCATTATCTACTTAACAGTAGTACCTGAGTGTGCCAGCTACAGTATGCCCTCGGTGTATCATCTTACACCAGTATGTCTTGTCATTATCTACTTAACAGTAGTACCTGAGTGTGCCCGCTACAGTATGCCCTCTGAGTATCATCTTACACCAGTATGTCTTGTCATTATCTTCTTAACAGTAGTACCTGAGTGTGCCAGCTACAGTATGCCCTCTTTGTATCATCTTACACCAGTATGTCTTGTCATTATCTATTTAACAGTAATACCTGAGTGTGCCAGCTACAGTATGCCCTCTGTTTATCATCTTACACCAGTATGTCTTGTCATTATCTACTTAACAGTAATACCTGAGTGTGCCAGCTACAATATGCCCTCTGTGTATCATCTTACACCAGTATGTCTTGTCATTATCTAACAGTAGTACCTGAGTGTGCCAGCTACAGTATGCCCTCTGAGTATCATCTTACACCAGTATGTCTTGTCATTATCTACTTAACAGTAGTACCTGAGTGTGCCAGCTATAGTATGGCATCTAGTTATCATCTTACACCAGTATGTCTTGTCATTATCTATTTAACAGTAATACCTGAGTGTGCCAGCTACAGTATGCCCTCTGTTTATCATCTTACACCAGTATGTCTTGTCATTATCTATTTAACAGTAATACCTGAGTGTGCCAGCTACAGTATGCCCTCCGTTTATCATCTTACACCAGTATGTCTTGTCATTATCTAACAGTAGTACCTGAGTGTGCCAGCTACAGTATTCCCTCTGAGTATCATCTTACACCAGTATGTCTTGTCATTATCTACTTAACAGTAATACCTGAGTGTGTCAGCTACAGTATGCCCTCTGTTTATAATCTTACACCAGTATGTCTTGTCATTATCTTCTTAACAGTAGTACCTGAGTGTGCCAGCTACAGTATGCCCTCTGTGTATCATCTTACACCAGTATGTCTTGTCATTATCTATTTAACAGTAGTACCTGAGTGTGCCAGCTACAGTATGCCCTCCGTTTATCATCTTGCACCAGTATGTCTTGTCATTATCTATTTAACAGTAATACCTGAGTGTGCCAGCTACAGTATGCCCTCTGTGTATCATCTTACACCAGTATGTCTTGTCATTATCTATTTAACAGTAATACCTGAGTGTGCCAGCTACAGTATGCCCTCTGTTTATCATCTTACACCAGTATGTCTTGTCATTATCTATTTAACAGTAATACCTGAGTGTGCCAGCTACAGTATGCCCTCTGTTTATCATCTTACACCAGTATGTCTTGTCATTATCTATTTAACAGTAGTACCTGAGTGTGCCAGCTACAGTATGTCCTCTGTGTATCATCTTACACCAGTATGTCTTGTCATTATCTTCTTAACAGTAGTACCTGAATGTGCCAGCTATAGTATGGCATCTAGTTATCATCTTACACCAGTATGTCTTGTCATTATCTACTTAACAGTAGTACCTGAGTGTGTCAGCTACAGTATGCCCTCTGTTTATCATCTTACACCAGTATGTCTTGTCATTATCTATTTAACAGTAGTACCTGAATGTGCCAGCTACAGTATGCCCTCTGTTTATCATCTTACACCAGTATGTCTTGTTATTATCTACTTAACAGTAGTACCTGAGTGTGTCAGCTACAGTATGCCCTCTGTGTATCATCTTACACCAGTATGTCTTGTCATTATCTTCTTCACAGTAGTACCTTGGTGTGTGAGCTACAGTATGCCCTCTGTGTATCATCTTACACCAGTATGTCTTGTCATTATCTTCTTAACAGTAGTACCTGGGTGTGTGAGCTACAGTATGCCCTCTGTTTATAATCTTACACCAGTATGTCTTGTCATTATCTTCTTAACAGTAGTACCTGAGTGTGCCAGCTACAGTATGCCCTCTGAGTATCATCTTACACCAGTATGTCTTGTCATTATCTATTTAACAGTAGTACCTGAATGTGCCAGCTACAGTATGCCCTCTGTTTATCATCTTACACCAGTATGTCTTGTCATTATCTATTTAACAGTAGTACCTGAGTGTGCCAGCTACAGTATGTCTTCTGTGTATCATCTTACACCAGTATGTCTTGTCATTATCTATTTAACAGTAGTACCTGAGTGTGCCAGCTACAGTATGCCCTCTGTGTATCATCTTACACCAGTATGTCTTGTTATTATCTACTTAACAGTAGTACCTGAGTGTGCCAGCTACAGTATGCCCTCTGTGTATCATCTTACACCAGTATGTCTTGTCATTATCTATTTAACAGTACTACCTGAGTGTGCCAGCTACAGTATGCCCTCTGTGTATCATCTTACACCAGTATGTCTTGTTATTATCTACTTAACAGTAGTACCTGAGTGTGCCAGCTACAGTATGCCCTCTGTGTATCATCTTACACCAGTATGTCTTGTCATTATCTATTTAACAGTAGTACCTGAGTGTGCCAGCTACAGTATGCCCTCCGTTTATCATCTTACATCAGTATGTCTTGTCATTATCTATTAACAGTAGTACCTGAGTGTGCCAGCTACAGTATGCCCTCTGTGTATCATCTTACATCAGTATGTCTTGTCATTATCTATTTAACAGTAATACCTGAGTATGCCAGCTACAGTATGCCCTCCGTTTATCATCTTACACCAGTATGCCTTGTTATTATCTACTTAACAGTAGTACCTGAATGTGCCAGCTATAGTATGCCCTCTGTTTATCATCTTACACCAGTATGTCTTGTCATTATCTATTTAACAGTAATACCTGAGTATGCCAGCTACAGTATGCCCTCTGAGTATCATCTTACACCAGTATGCTGTGTAAGTATCTTGTTAGCATCAATCTCTGAATGTGCCAGTTCATCATGCCTTCTAAATATTACTTTACAATAATCAGTGAGTAGTATCTAGTAGTGTGCCAGCTTACTGCCTGTCTTGGTTATTTCTGCAGTATGCCATTATGGACTAGAGGGTGTCTGTGAGATTGAGCACATTCTGGTGTTGAGATCGTATAATGATGTAATGCAGCACTGAGGTTGTGTTTAGATTATAGTGAAAAGTGATATGGGTGGGTGTCATTATTAGACCCAGGTAGCACCGTACTATATACAGAGTCTACTGGGTCTTATTTAGTTACAAAATGTATGTCCTATGGTTCCACTGCTTGTAAGAGAAGTCTAAACCATTTGAATAAGTTTGTAGAAAATGAATAGCTTTTAAGAAAGCTGTAGAAAATTAAAATCCCTTTGAATACTTAAAGAAAACTATAAATGTATCCTGACCTGACATACAACATCACTTTCCTTTCACTGCAGATGAGATTAGGGTAGTTGCTGATTAGCTGTTGTATTTAAATATCCAAAAACTATTAAAATGCGATTCCAGTTATTAGCACAAAGAAAACAATAAAAACCTCATAATTATGTACTAATTCACTTTATAAAATACAGAGAAGGGGAGAACAATATTATTGTCAGAAATCATCACACAACAGAATGTTTCTAGTTCGGTTACTAAATGTCACTTTCCTACTAATTTGTGTTTGAAGTTGTGAAGTTTTGGTTACACATTAACTTGTGTTTCTTTCTCCGGCCTTCGCAGAGAACTTTTGCTGTGTATCTCTCAGTTGTCCCAGCAACGACAAGACCTTGATATTCAGCATTTGTTTGTGATTGCTGATATTTTAGAGAACTTCTGTGCAAAACAAGAACGGATAAAGTCTTCACTTCAGTGTGGGTCACAATAACATCACAATAATTTCACAATAACATCACGATAATATCACAACACCAAAATATTATCACAATAATATTCTATTAATATCACAATGATATCACCATAACATCACAATAATATTATTTTATTATTATTATACTTTATATATAAAGCGCCAACAAATGATAAATGTACAACAGTGATACAATATTTGAAAGAGACAAGACAACGTTTATCAGACAAATACAGCAGGAATGGAGGGCCCTATTCCCGTGGGAATTTACAATCTAGAGGGTGAGAAACAGGAGGTGGGGACTGCAAGGGTGAGAATGAGGTTAATGCAGAGTTAGATGAGGGCAACTATTAGGTAAATGGGATTCATTTGTTACTGAGTTGAGTGATAGGCTTCCCTGTACAAGAATGTCTTTAGGGAGAGTTTAAAGGAAGACAGATTAGGGTAAAGTCTGTCAGCGCAAGGAAATGTATTCCAGAGGGTTGGTGCCGCACGAGAGAAGTCCTGCAGCCTAGTGTGGGAAGAGATGATGATAGAAGATGCAAAGAGCAGGTCATTTTTGGATCTTAGGGGGTGGGCTTGAGTATATGTGTTGACTAGTGAGGATAGGTAGTGGGGAGCGGCGTTGGTAAGGGCTTTGTAGGTCACAATTTTGAATGTAATACTGCTGTGAATGGGGAGCAGCAGAAGCAGAGCGTTGGGAAAGGTGGATTATCCTGGCAGATGAATTTAGTGTGGATTGAAAGGGGGAGAGGCGGGAAAGAGGAAGGCCAGTTAGTAGGTTATTGCTCTAGACAAGTCTGGAAATTACAAGGGAGTGGATTAGTTGCTTAGTGGTGTCAGTGCTCAGAAATTGATGAATTTTGGAGATATTGAGTAGGTGGTTGCGGCAGGATGAATAGAGTGATTGGAAGTGGGGGGTGAAGGACAGATTGGAGTCAAGTGTGTCTTCGACGCAGCAGACTTGGGGTGATGCAGAGATAGTGATGCCGCTGACGGTGATAGAAAAGTCAGAAATCGGAGTAGAGTTAGAAGGGGGGATTAGAAGAGCCTCAGTCTTGAACATGTTAATCTTTAAGTAGTGAGAGGGCATCCAGGAAGAAATTCCAGATAAGCAATCGCTGACACGAAAAAGGACAGAGGGAGAGAGAGCAGGGGTGAAGAGGTAAATCTGAGTGTCATGAGCATAGAGGTGATATTTGAAGCCATAGCTGTTGATATATTGAAGAAGTGTAAATAGAGAAAAGTAGAGGACCCAGGACAGAGCCTTGAGTTACTTCAACAGACAGAGGAATTGAAGAGGAGGAGTTGCCAGGAAATGACACACAAAAGGACCTGTTAGAGAGATAAGAGTGGATCCAAGAGAGGGCCGTGTCACAGAGACCAAGACAGCTGAGAGTCTATAGGAGGATGGGGTGGCCAATGGTGTAGAAGACAGCTGAGAGGTCAAGTAAGATAAATATAGAATAGTGGCTGTTACTTTTAGCAGAAAGAAGATTGTTAGTAACCTTGATGAGGGCAGTTTCAGTTGAGTGTTGGGGTGGAAGCCAGATTTCAGGGGGTTAAGCAAGGAGTTGGAGGACAGGAAGTGGCTTAGGGGGTCATGGACTAGTTTTTCCAGGAGTTTTGATGTTAGTGCAAGCAGTGATATGGGGAGGTAGTTTGCAGGAGAATTAAAATTGAGGGAGGATTTTTTGAGTATGGGAGTGATCTTTGCATGTTTGAAAGAAGATGGAAATGAACCGGTAGAAAGGGATAGGTTGAAGATGTGAGTAAGAGCTGTAGAGAGGGTGGAAGACAGAGGAGGTATTAGATGTGAGGGGATAGGTTCAAGCGGGCAGGTAGTGAGGCGTGTGGGGGGCGGTAAGGAACTTACTTCATTCTCAGTGGCTGGAGGAGGTAAATGAATAGAGTCGTAGAGGGAGCAACCAGGGGTGGAGATGGAAGATTGCAGGCTTGTATAGGGATGTTGCTGTTATGACGCCAGGTTTCCTTGATGCTGGGATGCTATGACGCCGGGTTACTATGACTCCAGGTTAACTAGTTGCGTAAGTTATGATGCCGTACATCTAGCGTCATACTTGATGTCGCACTCTGGTTTCACTCGTCGCTCTGTTTTGACGCATCATTCTCGCGTCATCTTTGGTGCCGTTTTTTCCTTTAAATGTCATTCAGATTCTCTTTCTCATTGCCCTAGTATTGAGTTTAACTTGTGGGTGTGCCTTATACTAATGAATGAATGAGTAACTTGTATATCGCTACACCGCAAACTAAATCGCCAAATATATTGGATATCGTTTTTGGCTTGTGACTCAGACCTCATTTGACCATTCTTCTGCCTACTGATTTCACTCTGTTTGTTGCCCGATTGGTTTTGACCTTGGATTTCCCTGACTAAGCTTTTGTATTCTGTTTCATGTAACCGTTTGGTTTGACCTCTGGCCTGTCGACTCTGCCTTGACCTTTCAGGTTATTTCCTGGTTAATCGCTCCTGGCTTTCCTCCTGGTGCTCAGCATATCCCCTCCTGGGTCCTAATGCTACTATCCCTAAGATTTTTTGTTATCACTCCACTTAACACTGGGATAACAAGACTACTGGCCAGGATTGGTTTTACAGCTAAATATCTGAAGGATCCTAACAGTTGCTTAGGATAGTATGCTTTTTGTTTAGAAAGTAGTCTGCCAGCTATAATATCACAATAACATCAAAATAATATTGAAATAATATCACAATAACATCACAATAATATAAAAATAATATCACAATAACATCACAATAATATCACATTAACATCACACTAACATCAAAATGATATGACAACACCAAAATAATATTGCTATAATATCACAATACAATCACAATAATATCACAAAAATCCCACAGAACACCTCTGAATACATTGTTTCCAATGCAGCAAAGGATTCTGGGTAAGATATGCATATGAGGTTCACAATGACTCACTTTTTTACTTCAGTCTGCTGTTACGCAGACTCTCTTTACGCCATAGCATCGCTGTATACACAGCTTTTAAGCTTAGCTAGGGTTTGTACAGTGATTCAGACCATCCCAAGACAGCCGTTTCGTGGTTTTTGCCACTCATCAGCTGGGAGTATGTCTGAATCATTGCTGGGTGAATTTTATTTCTGGGCAAAATACAACTATTAAAATTATGGGGAGGTGAAAAGTGAGTTTAAAATCCTCCACTAAGAGAGTCTGCGTAACAGCAGACTGAAGTAAAAAGGTGAGTTATTGTGAACCTCATTTGCATATCTTACCCCCAATCCTTTTCTGCATTGGAAACAATGTAATCAGTGTTTTTCTGTGGGAAAAGCGAGCGTTCTGAATTGTTTAGATTTGTTAAATGAACTATATGAGTTATTTTTTATATATATATATATATATATATATATATATATATATATATATATATATATATATATATATAAAAATATATATCTGAGTGTGTGTTTCTACGTGTGTATATGTATTTATGTATTTATATGTGTATTCATGTATTTGACATATATATTAACATATATAAGTGCATTGGAACCCTTTGCAGTCAAGTAGCTGAAAACACGAAAAAGCATATTTATGCAATATTCATATTTAATAAAGTGTTTAACAGTGTATTTACTGTTTCACTTTCCAATATTCCTCACACACACACATATATTTTTAAAAAACCCCAGATACTGTATATATAGAAATATTTTAGAATAAATAGAGCATATTCTTCTATGTGAAGAACTTTGAAATGTGAAATATTCATATTTCACGTCGGGTTAGCGCACAAGAGTAAACGTGATTGGGTTAGCCCGCAAGTAAGGATGTTAGTTTTTTTTCCACATTTTACGCTCCATTGAAGAATATGGGGAATATGTTAACACGTTTGCAGTATTTGAAATTCAGCTGTTTGTGCACTTTGGGTAAGCACGCATGGGCAAACTTTTAACTTTCGACTTGTAATACGAGCACAACCCAACGCTCGCAAAATATTACTTCTAGCAAAGTTTACACAGGAGCACTAAATAGCACTCCACTCGTAATCTAGCCCTCTGTAAGGTATCAACTGATTAAAACAGACAAAAGGACCTATGTCAACACCTCACCCCAGGTCCGCTGCCTTTGGGTCACACTAGACTCAGAACTCACATTCAACCTACATATACAAACGCTTACCAAATCCTGCCGGTCACACCTACGCAACATTTCCAGAATTCGTCCCTTCCTTACTCAAAATACTACAAAAATACTTATTCATTCCCTCATCCTGTCACGCATTGATTATTGCAATCTACTCTTAAATGACCTTCCAAAACACCGCCTCTCCTCCCTTCAATCTATTATGAATGCTTCTGCTAGACTCATCCACCTAAGTCGACGATCTACATCAGCTGCTCCGCTCTGCCAGTCTCTACACTGGCTCCCCATACACTCCAGAATACAATTTAAAGTATTAGCCCTAACCTACAAAGCACTCAACAGTCTAACTCCCAACTATATCTCCTCTCTCATCGTGAAATATTCCCCATCCCGTCCTCTTCGCTCAAAATCTGACCTACGTCTCTACACTCCTGTTATCTCTACATCCCACTCCCGCCTCCAAGACTTCGCACGTGCTGCTCCTGTCCTCTGGAACTCTCTACCCCGCTCCATCAGACTGTCTCCAACCTTGTATAGCTTCAGAAGATCCTTGAAAACCCACCTATTCAGAGAGGCTTACCATCTCTCCTCCATCCCGCATCCGAACCAAGCTAATACATGTACATGAACTGCCTGACTCACTGCTGCAAATACAACCGATGTAACAAGCTACCCCAACCTTATGTCTCTGCACCCTAAACCTATAGACTGTGAGCTCTCCGGAGCAGGGCCCTCTTCATCCTGTGCTAGATTTGTTTAGTCTTGTTATGTTTTGTATTGTATCACAGATCTTTGTCATTGTATACCCCCATCGTTGTACCCAGCGCTACGGAATTTGGCGGCGCTATACAAATAAATGATAATAGTAATAATGATAATAATGTCAGTGTACTAATTACACTAAATTGTACAAAGACGCAGCCTTAGCGTTCGCTATATAAACATACCATACATAACCTTATACTATACATAGCCAATACCATACATAGCCTATACTATACATAATCTATACTATACATAACCAATACCATACATAGCCTATAATATACATAGCCTATACTCTACATAACCTATACTCTACATAACCCATACTCTACATAACCTATACTATACATAACCTTATACTATAGATAACCGATACCATACATAGCCTATACTATACATAATCTATACTATACATAACCAATACCAATCATAGCCTATAATATACATAGCCTATACTCTACATAACCTATACTCTATATAACCTATACTATACATAACCTATACTATACATAACCGATACCATACATAGCCTATACTATACATAATCTATACTATACATAACCAATACCATACATAGCCTATAATATACATAGCCTATACTCTACATAACCTATACTCTACATAACCTATACTATACATAACCTATACTATATATAACCTATACTATACATAACCTTATACTATAGATAACCGATACCATACATAGCCTATAGTATACATAATCTATACTAATATTAACCAATACCATACATAGCATATAATATACATAGCCTATACTCTACATAACCTATACTCTACATAACCTACACAATACATAACCTATACTATACATAATCTATACTATACATAACCAATACCATACATAACCTATACTATACATAACCTATACTGTATATAACCTTATACTATACATAACCAATACCATACATAACCTATACTATACATAACCTATACTATACATAATCTATACTATATATAACTGACAGGGCCGCCATCAGGGGGTGAAAGGGGTGACTCCTGTCAGGGCCCAATGGACCAGGGGGCCCCATGAGGCAAGAACAACAACTTTTAATTTAAAAAAAAATAATTAAATTTTGGCAGCCACCAGAGGGTACTACGGCAGAGTGCTATTGAGCATGGGAAATGTTATTACAAGGAGTAAAGCATTAGCATTTGAGAGGATTTCTGAGTGTGCACTAAACCACTATGCACAGTGTGAGACAGACTTGGCTCTGCAGTTTGTACAGTGTGTGCCTGAGTCAGACAGCTGATCACTGTCATTTGCAGAGGAGGTAGGACTTATTTAGTAAATGTTTTTTATTTCTTTGTGCAATTTCGGATTGCAACTTCAGTGTGGTAGTAGTTGTACGGTGGGGCCAGGGGTCCATAAAAACACATTTTTTTTAGCAATGTGCAGCAGTGTATTTATGATTCTTTGACAATGCTGTAGAAATTCTATATTTAAAGCCATGCAGAAATGTTTCCTCCTTAATACATAATGGTAGGTGCCCTTTTGGCAGTTATGAGTGTTTTTTTTAATTAATATATATATTTTAATTACATTCCAGTTTACTGCCCTTTATGCATGGACTTTCCAGATGCAAGGAGGCATTTTATCCTGAAAATGTTATACTCCCAGACTAAGATTGCTCAGTGTTTGAAATGAGACAGGTTAACTTAACACTGTTCAGTTTACACTACAGCTGACTTAATTTTGAAATAAATACAAACAAGCCTAAATCCTGCATTTAACCAGATCTAATGGTATGAGACTGATTACCACAGCTTATGGTTCCACCAAGACCATATAGAGTACAGCATTTTCAAAATCCATAAGTATAGCTGACAGATGGGAACATTTGTACACCATATTTGAAGTGGTGCTCTTGGTTGGGGAAAATGGGGAAAAAAACAAACCTTTCAAAAGTACTTTTCTTCATCTAGCCATCTACCCAGATCATTAATGTATTTAATTTGAATTCACAGAATTATTTTTGTTTGCACATTTACAAATATGATTCTTTAAAAAGTGATCTCTTAATTTCTGCAACTTTTTTTTAAATAATTTTTATTGAGGTAACAAAGACATTCACAAACAGTTTTTTGCAGTTATCATGACAACACACCCATCAACATACATCAGTGCTTATGTACCTAATACAAAAGGCATGTCTTAGAAACCTTAAACAATATCAAACCTTAAACCATAAGGAAATATACCTAGCCATGAATAGTACCTCATTTTAATTACATACATTTTCAAGCTGACATCTAGCATACAAGCAACAACTATATCTATGCATCCAAGTTTCAATAAAAAAATTCTTCTGATTAGGAGTGAATAGGTCTATTTTTGTTCATAATATATATATAACAGAACATACAACTACATAATGTAACATAAGAAAGGACTCAGAAATATAGTGTATGTCACCTGTCCATATTTCCCCCTGAAAACCTTAGTAGGTTTAAGGGATTGATCCAAATATATATTGCAATAGCGTCCAGGTGAATGGGTATTAATTCTGAATGTTATCACAGAGTCCCCCTAAAATATGCAAAAATATGAATGGAACCTACCTCAGTAGAAAATTAGCGGCCACTTTTGGACCACGGGTGTTAAAAATAAGTACAAGGTGAATGTAGGGGATTATAACTGCAGGGGTCCTCTAGAACCCAATATATTAGTGAGGATCTATATACACATTAGTAATGGTTATATAGGCCCCTTATAAGCCTATGAGAAAACATGCTAGAGTTATTGTACACAAAAACTTGTATGAATCTATTAAAATAGCGAATATGAGCTCTCAGATAGTATAATGGTCTCCTAATAATATTTTTGCATTTACCCAATTGCAACAACAAAATATGGTATATCAATTCAGTAAATGTCAGCCCCCCTAAAATATGTATAAATGTAACTGGAACCTACCTCAATTAAAAAGTAGTAGCCACGTTTGGACCACAGGTGTTAAAAATAAATATGAGGTAAATGTAGGGGGTAATAGCTGTAGGGGCCCTTTAGGACCCAACATATTGGTGAGGTTCTATATCTTTTTCTAGTTGCAATGACAAAATATGGAATAGCAGTGCATTAAACGTCAACCCAAACAAACATTTCTTTAAACCAGGTAATAAACTGCCAATAATACTGCTAGATGGGCAGTTCTAATCACATACATTTAGAGTATATTATACAGCATCCGATTAATAAACAATGTGCTACTCTAAGCTGTTCATATGTGGCCATGTCTACCCCTATATACATGTGTAGCTGAGCAAGCCATTAGACATTTTCTAGGAGAATAATAAAGAGAACATTGCTGATAAAATTATCTGAACGTTAGTCTGGGTTAAGGTGAGCATCAGATATCTTCATAACATCGTCCTATCCAACAGTCCAGACACATAACACCAAAATGTCCTGCACACAGGCAGGACATGCAGCAAGTAATGCAAATAATTCTGGATCTATGACATAAGACCCACGGTTCAAATATAGCGGATTTGTACCCGCACACAGACTTAAATTAGTGTTGGGAGAGAAAGCAGAGAAAATTATATTAAGGCCCATCTTAAAGTTCTCAGGACTTTTTGATCAGGCACAATGTTCTGGACCAAGATCTCACACACATATGTCCCATGGAAATCCACTCATATCTATCCCCGCATAGGTCAAGGAATCACCCACTGTCCCTCTATGCTGGCAGGGGCTATGCGCAATTACCCTATGCCGGTCCGTGAGGCGCAGTTCACAGACACATCTTGACTTCGTGTGGTCAGCCAGGAGACGACTCCTCAAACGATACCGGGGCAGCGGGCAGTAAGTATGGAAACCAACCGTCTTCTTCTTTCAGCAATAGAAGTCCCGTCTCAGGCAAATAGAAGTGTCCCAATGCCAGTAGCTCAAGCTTAGCATGCAGACCTTCCCCTGTCATCAGCTCAGCTCGTACCCCACCTCGGTCCCACCCCAGAGAACCGGAAGCATCTCCACCGGTTAGGAACCAAAGCAGGCAAGGAGCTCCCACGAGATCCTGGCTGCAAACAGACCTGTATATCCGTAGCAATATGCAGGTTCGTGTCAATTGGTGCATTGCCACATAACTTAGAGAGCTCCGTGTTCGCCCCTTTCCCACTCCCGGATAAATCCATCTTGGTATGAGTAAGTGCCATGTGGGACAGAAGGAGGTCGAATCTAGCATACATTGTACGGACAAATTCAGTCATCCAACCTTGTATAGCCTCAAGTAGTTCCTCCATGTTCAGTCTAATAAGTAATGTAGAAGGAGATTTGGAAAAAATCTCCACATACCCAGTTCCCCGGGGGGGGGGGGGTGCTGAGAAATTCCCTCCGTGAAGGCCACCGAAAATACACTGCAGCGATCCGGTCTGAGAGACCCTGAGGTTGCACAATAAAAGTATTGCCTTTGCCATCAAACTATTCCTTTTCATATGATTCAAAATTCTATGCTGGATGGCATCAAAATATATTAATTACATGGCGGAATGTAATTTAATGTGCCAGAGCTCCCAGTTTTGCGGCCATCTTCAGCCTGAGCCTGGACACACCCCCTTTTGCAACTTTTTTACCATGCATGTCACACACTGTTGATTTAGGGGATGCAATGAGCAGAAATTTTACCTCCTGCGAGGTGTCTGTGACGTGTTTATGTCTTTGTGCTTTTGTTTGTGTCTCTATGAGTGTGTATGTATTTTTTTTTTCTGTGGGTCTCTCTGTGAGGGTGGGTGTGTATGTCTTTGTGCATTTTCTGTGGATGTCTGTGAGGGTGTGTGCGTATGTCTTTGTTCTTTTTCTATGGGTGTCTCTGTGAGGGAGTGTGCGTATGTATGTCTTTGTGTATTTTCTCTGGATGCCTCTGTGAGGGTGGTTGTGTATGTCTTTATGTGTTTTCTGTGAATGTATCTGTGAGGGTGGGAGTGTGCATGTATGTATGTCTGTGTTTTCTGTGGATGTCTCTGTGAGGGTGTGTGCGTATGTCTGTATGTTTTCTGTGGGTGTCTGTGAGGGTGTGTGTATGTCTGTGCATTTTCTGTGGGTGTCTCTGTGAGAGTGTGTGTATGTCTGTGTGTTTTCTGTGGATGTCTCAGTGAGGATGTGTGTGTATGTATGTCTGTGTGTTTATGTGGTTGTCTCTCTGTGTGTGTATGTATTTGTGTGTTTTCTGTGGGTGTCTCTGTGTGTGTGTTTTCTGTGGGTGTCTCTCTCTCTGTGTGTATGTCTTTATGTGTTTTCTGAGGCTGTCTCTGTCAGTGTATCCTTGGGTGTATGTGCAAGTTTGTGTTTGAGTTTGTGTCTCCATTTTCTGTTACTTTTTAGGACATTTTGACCTTACTACTGATTATTCACATCTTTCTACAAACTTTGAGACATTTAACCTTTACATTTTTGTTTAGGCAGTTCAGGGCCCTTCCTTTCAGCCACTGCATGCTGTTGTCATCATTTAGTTGGCATGACAAAAAGATAATCAGAACTCCATATTTTGTTTTGTAAATCTCCTTTTTTGACAAAACTGTAGTCTACCTCATTACTTGTCAGGTCAATGTAAACAAGTGCTGAGTGTCTGTTTGTGTGTTTCTTTGCGTGTCTTCTAGAGTGTCTATATGTGAATCCTTATATGTGAGTGTGTGTTTCAGTGTATGAGTGTGTCTGTGTGTTTCTGTGATTATGTGTTACTACGTTTACAACATTTCCAAGTTTGACTACACTTAAGAATAAAGTGCATATACGTTTAGTCACTTGGTCAAAAATTGCACATGTCAAAGGGGGGGCCCTGATCAATGGTTAAGTCAGGGGCCCCAACATTTCTAGTGGCAGTCCTTATAACCAATACCATACATAACCTATACTATACATAGCCTATACTATATACATAACCTATACTATACATAACCTATACTATATATAACCTATACTATACATATTTTATACTATACATATTCTATACTATACATAACCTATACTATACATAGCCTATACTATACATAGCCTATACTATACATAACCTTATACTATACATAACCTATACTATACATAACCTATACTATACAAAACCTATACCATACATAACCTATACCATACATAACCTATACCATACATAACCTATACTATACATAACCTATACCATACATAGCCTATATCATACATAGCCTATACCATACATAGCCTATACTATACATAGCCTATACTATACATAGCCTTTACTATATATAACCTTATATTATACATAACCTATACTATACATAACCTATACCATACATAACCTATACTATACATAGCCTATACTATATATAACCTATACCATACATAGCCTATACCATACATAGCCTATACTATATATAACCTTATACTATACATAACCGATACCATACATAACCTATACTATACATAACCTTATACTATACATAACCTTATACTATACATAACCTATACCATACATAACCTATACTATAAATAGCCTATACTATACATAACCTTATACTATACATAACCTATACCATACATAGCCTATACCATACATAGCCTATACTATATATAACCTTATACTTTAGATAACTGATACCATACATAGCCTATACTATACAAATCTTGGTGAGGTACCAGCTGATTTTAGTAAAGATACTAAATTGTACAAAGAGGCATCCATACCGTTTAGATAACCGATACCATACATAGCCTATACTATACATAACCTATACCATACATAGCCTATACCATACATAGCCTATACTATATATAACCTTATACTATACATAACCGATACCATACATAACCTATACTATACATAGCCTATACTATATATAACCTTATACTTTAGATAACTGATACCATACATAGCCTATACTATACAAATCTTGGTGAGGTACCAGCTGATTTTAGTAAAGATACTAAATTGTACAAAGAGGCATCCATACCGTTTAGATAACCGATACCATACATAGCCTATACTATACATAACCTATACCATACATAGCCTATACCATACATAGCCTATACTATATATAACCTTATACTATACATAACCGATACCATACATAACCTATACTATACATAACCTTATACTATACATAACCTTATACTATACATAACCTATACCATACATAACCTATACTATACATAGCCTATACTATATATAACCTTATACTTTAGATAACTGATACCATACATAGCCTATACTATACAAATCTTGGTGAGGTACCAGCTGATTGTAGTAAAGATACTAAATTGTACAAAGAGGCATCCATAGCGATTTTCTATATATATATATCACGGGGTCCTCAGGCCTCCCCAGCATGCCAGGTTTTCATGCACCATATTCTCATGTCCAGCAGGGGGGAATCGCTCTGCTTGTCAAACAACCCTGCTTGTATTTTGTAAACTTTTCGCACCTATAATAACCTTGGCTCTGTTATTGCACTGAGGCCTGTGGGCTTTACATTGCGTCATATAATGGTTCCGCCACATGACATTGCAGACTGGCAAACTGTAAAACATAATGAGGAACAGATGGAACAGATGCTTCTCTGCATTTAGCGCATTATACACTGGGGCTCACCCTATTGTTGCATCTAAAACATCCAGGTCAGAGGTTGCAGTTACCCAACCCAGCAGATTTCATCATTTGGTTTCTTTGACCATTAATAAACACAAGTAAGCTGCAGCGGCCGTATTGCTGCCATATGTACTTAAGTGGTCTATAAATACACTGAGCATCATATATCCCAAAGGGTAGGAATACAGCAGGAAGCTACAAAACTAGCACTGTGGCCAAATAACAAAACTTACAGGCACATCAGCATGGGGAAATGAGAGAAACCTTCAGGCATGCAGAGCTAGAACAAGAGGTACTGAGGGTGTAGGGCAGGAGAATAACAAGTAATTTTTGGAGATTGTACTGCCTGTGTGTTAAGCAGTGTAGTCACTAATAGTGTATTCAAAGCCACCTGGCAACCAATAGGTTCATGTTATGTAAGATTACAGATTAATGTAAGTCGAAATAATGTTACAAAACTTGTAACAGAGATATTGAGCTCATGGTCCAGGTACACACATACACACCAATACATATACACATACACACCAATACATATACACATACTGTACATGCCAATACATATACACATACTGTACGTGCCAATACATATACACACACATGCTAATACATATGCACACATGCTAATACATATACACACATACCAATACATATACACACAAATGCTAATACATATACACACATGCTAATACATATGCACACATGCTAATACATATACACACATACCAATACATATACACACAAATGCTAATACATATACACACATGCTAATACATATGCACACATGCTAATACATTTACACACATACCAATACATATACACACAAATGCTAATACATATACACACATGCTAATACATATACACACATGCTAATACATATGCACACATGCTAATACATATACACACATGCTAATACATATACACACATACCAATACATATACACACAAATGCTAATACATATACACACATGCTAATACATATGCACACATGCTAATACATATACACACATACCAATACATATACACACAAATGCTAATACATATACACACATGCTAATACATACACACATCCCAATAAATATACACACACGTCAATACATACACGCACATGCTAATACATATACACACATGCTAATACATACACACATACCAATACATATACACACAAATGCTAATACATATACACACATGCTAATACATACACACATCCCAATAAATATACACACACATGTCAATACATACACACACATGCTAATACGCACATGCTAATACATATACACACATGCTAATACATACACACATCCCAATAAATATACACACACGTCAATACATACACGCACATGCTAATACATATACACACATGCTAATACATACACACATACCAATACATATACACACAAATGCTAATACATATATACACATGCTAATACATACACACATCCCAATAAATATACACACACGTCAATACATACACGCACATGCTAATACATATACACACATGCTAATACATACACACATACCAATACATATACACACAAATGCTAATACATATACACACATGCTAATACATACACACATCCCAATAAATATACACACACGTCAATACATACACGCACATGCTAATACATATACACACATGCTAATACATACACACATACCAATACATATACACACAAATGCTAATACATATACACACATGCTAATACATACACACATCCCAATAAATATACACACACATGTCAATACATACACACACATGCTAATACATATACACACATGCTAATACATACACACATCCCAATAAATATACACACACGTCAATACATACACGCACATGCTAATACATATACACACATGCTAATACATACACACATACCAATACATATACACACAAATGCTAATACATATACACACATGCTAATACATACACACATCCCAATAAATATACACACACGTCAATACATACACGCCCATGCTAATACATATACACACATGCTAATACATACACACATACCAATGCATATACACACAAATGCTAATACATATACACACATGCTAATACATACACACATCCCAATAAATATACACACACATGTCAATACATACACACACATGCTAATACGCACATGCTAATACATATACACACATGCTAATACATATACACACAAATGCCAATACATATACACACACATGCCAATACATACACACACACACATGCTAATACATATACACACATGCTAATACACACATGCTAAGACATAAACACATGCTAATACATATACGCACATGCTAATACATATACGCACATGCTAATACATATACACACAAATGCCAATACATATACACACTCATGCCAATACATACACACACACATGCTAATACATATACACACATGCTAATACACACATGCTAAGACATAAACACACATGGTAATACATATACACACATACCAATACATATTAGCGCTGCAGAATCTGTTGGCGCTCTACAAATAACCGATAATAATAATAATAATAATAATAATAATAATATACACACAAATGCCAATATGTATACACACACATGCTAATACATATACACACATGCTAATACATATACACACATGCTAATAAATATGCACACACATGTTAATACATAAACAAACACATCCCAATACATACACACACATGCTAATACATATACACACACATGCCAATACATATACACACATGCTAATATATATACATGCACACATGCCAATGCATATACACACACATGCCAATATATATACAGACACATGCTAATACATATACACAAATGCCAATAAATATACACACAAATGCCTATACATATACACACACATGCCAATACATACACACACAAATGCCAATACATATACACACACATGCCAATACATATACACACATGCCAATACATATACACACACATGCCAATACATATATACACTGTACAGACTGTGATTTACAAACCTCACTCTCACTTTACAGAACATGATTTACAAACCTCACTCTCAATGTACAGACCGTGATTTAAAACCTCACTCTCACTGTACAGACTGTGATTTACAGACCTTTCTCACTGTACAGACTGTGATTTACAAACCTCACTCTCACTGTAAAGACTGTGATTTACAGACCTCACTCTCACTGTACAGACTGTGATTTACAAACTTCACTCTCACTGTACAGACTGTGATTTACAAACCTCACTCTCACTGTACAGAACGTGATTTACAAACCTCACTCTCACTGTACAGACTGTGATTTACAGACCTCACTCTCACTGTACAGACTGTGATTTACAGACCTCACTCTCACTGTACAGACTGTGATTTACAAACCTCACTCTCACTGTACAGACTGTGATTTACAGACCTCACTCTCACTGTACAGACTGTGATTTACAAACCTCACTCTCACTGTACAGACTGTGATTTACAAACCTCACTCTCACTGTACGGACTGCGTTTTACAAACCTCACTCTAAAAGTACAGACTGCAATTTACAAACCTCACTCTCACTGTACAAACCCTGATTTACAAACCTCACTCTTACTCTACAGACTGTGATTTACAAACCTCACTCTCACTGTACAGACTGATTTACAGACCTCACTCTCTCTGTAAAAACTGATTTACAAACCTCACCCTCACTGTACAGACTGATTTACAGACCTCACTCTCTCTGTACAGACTGCGATTTACAGACCTCACTCTCTCAGTACAGACTGCGAATTACAAACCTCACTCTCACTGTAAACACTGTGATCTACAAACCTCACTCTCACTGTACAGACTGTGATTTACAAACCTCACTCTCACTGTACAGACTGATTTACAAACCTCACTCTTACTGTACAGACTGTGATTTACAGACCTCACACTCACTGTACAGACTGTGATTTACAGACCTCGCTCTCACTGTACAGACTGCAATTTAAAGACCTCACTCTCACTATATGACTGTGATTTACAGACCTCGCTTTCACTGTACAGACTGTGATTTACAAACCTCACTCTCACTGTACAGACTGTGATTTACAGACCTCACTCTCACTGTATAGACTGTGATTTACAAACCTCCCTCTCACTGTACAGACTGATTTACAAACCTTACTCTCACTGTACAGACTGTGATTTACAAACCTCACTCTCACTGTACAGACTGATTTACAGACCTCACTCTCACTGTACAGACTGTGATTTACAAACCTCACTCTCACTGTACAGAACGTGATTTATAGACCTCACACTCACTGTACAGACTGATTTACAGACCTCACACTCACTGTACAGACTGTGATTTACAAACCTCACTCTCACTGTACAGACTGATTTACAAACCTCACTCTCACTGTACAAACTGCGTTTTACAAACCTCACTCTAAAAGTACAGACTGCAATTTACAAACCTCACTCTCACTGTACAAACCGTGATTTACAAACCTCACTCTCACTCTACAGACTGTGATTTACAAAACCTCACTCTCACTGTACAGACCGTGATTTACAATCCTCACTCTCACTGTACAGAATGTGATTTATAGACCTCACTCTCACTGTACAAACTGATTTACAAACCTCACCCTCACTGTACAGACTGATTTACAGACCTCACTCTCTCTGTACAGACTGCGATTTACAGACCTCACTCTCTCAGTACAGACTGCGATTTACAAACCTCCCTCTCACTGTAAACACTTTGATCTACAAACTTCACTCTCACTGTACAGACTGTGATTTACAAACCTCACTCTCACTGTACAGACTGATTTACAAACCTCACTCTTACTGTACAGACTGTGATTTACAGACCTCACACTCACTGTACAGACTGCGATTTACAGACTTCACTCTCACTATATGACTGTGATTTACAGACCTCGCTTTCACTGTACAGACTGTGATTTAAAAACCTCACTCTCACTGTACAGACTGTGATTTACAAACCTCACTCTCACTGTACAGACTATGATTTACAAACCTCACTCTCACTGTACAGACTGTGATTTACAGACCTCACTCTCACTGTACAGACTGTGATTTACAAACCTCCCTCTCACTGTACACACTGATTTACAAACCTCACTCTCACTGTACAGACTGTGATTTACAAACCTCACTCTCACTGTACAGACTGATTTACAGACCTCACACTCACTGTACAGACTGATTTACAGACCTCACATTCACTGTACAGACTGTGATTTACAGACCTCACTCTCTCAGTACAGACTGTGATTTACAAACCTCCCTCTCACTGTCCAGACTGATTTACAAACCTCACTCTCACTGTACAGACTGATTTACAGACCTCGCTCTCAATGTACAGACTGCGATTTACAGACATCACTCATACTGTACAGACTGTAATTTACAAACCTCACTCTCACTGTGCAGACTGTGATTTACAAACCTCACTCTCACTGTACAGACTGATTTACAAACCTCACTCTCACTGTGCAGACTATGATATACAAACCTCACTCTCACTGTACAGACTGATTTACAAACCTCACTCTCACTGTACAGATTGTGATTTACAAACCGCACTCTCACTGTACAGACCGTGATTTACAAACCGCACTCTCACTGTACAGACCGTGATTTCACATTTGTGTCTATTAAATACATGTGTATATGTAATGTCTGTCACACCCACTACTGAGGGATTATATAGTGCTGAATATAAGTTTAATGAATCTAGACCATGGGTGTATTTATATTTACATCTAAAATGGCATCTGTGGAGGAGTCAGAGTGTGTTCACGTGCACAAGATAATCAGTGTTTCTCATGTCTATAACCAACCAGAGCATTTCTCCACCTGTGCTCAGGTGAGGAACAGTGAGAAGCCCACCAGCCCAGCCTACAAAATACAATCTGGTCTGTTAGAGGTGGTTGAGGTAGAACTGATTTCTGTGACATACTGAATGTTTCATTAGTTTTTGCCTTGATGCCGGGTGTACAAAATATGCGGCTATTTAGGTTGAAATAATTTTTTATTAAAGGGACATTCAAGTAAAAAAAAAAACTTTTGTGATTTAAATAGGGCATGTAATTCTAAATAACTTTCCAATTTACTTGTATTACCAATTTTGCTTTGCTCTCTTGGTATTCTTAGTTGAAAGCAAAATCTAGGAGGTATATATGATAATTTCTTAGACCTTGAAGGCCACCTCTAATCTGAAAGCATTTTGACAGTTTTTCACCACTAGAGGGCGTTAGTTCATGTGTTTCATATAGATAACATTGAGCTCAGGCATGTGAAGCTCCTAGGAGCAAGCACTGATTGGCTAAAAATGCAAGTCTGTCAAAAGAACTGAAATAAGGGGGCAGTTTGCAGAGCCATAGATACAAGGTAATCACAGAGGTAAAAAGTATATTATTATAACTGTGTTGGTTATGCAAAATTGGGGAATGGGTAATAAAGGGATTATCTACCTTTTTAAACAACAAAAATTCTGGTGTTTACTGTCCCTTTAAGTTTACATCACATTACAAAGTAAATATAATCTGTAACATATATTAAAGTGAATGTAAATTTTGATGCTAAAGTGCCTGGTTTTTAAAACTTTGATTAAAAACAGGGGCACTTAAATTCATCAAAATTTTCATTTCACTCCTGTTGTGACAAAAAACTTACCTTTTAAACTTCACAGCAGCTCCAGCTTCCTCCTGTCTCACAAGCCATTTCTGATGTCAGAAATGATTGATAGGTCATCCTCCAATCACAGCTCCCCCCCCCCCGGGGGATTCAGTGTCTGATTCACTGCTGTGATTGGAGGAAGCCGGATGCCTCATTTTAGACCCAGGAAGAGGATTTGAAATGGGTGGCGGAAGCTGGAGCTGCTGTGAAGATTAAAAGGTAAGGTTTTTTTTCACAACAGGAGTGAAATTAAAATTTTGATGAATTAAAGTGCCCCTGTTTTTAATCAAAGTTTTAAAAAACAGGCACTTTAGCATTTACATTCACTTTAAATTGAATACAGTAACTTCCTGGTTTGTTTAAATTTCAATTGGAGCTGTTCTCCTTGGTTGGTTAACTTGTATGTTACAAATAGTTGTACAATCATGTTTCTTATGGAATGGAGTTGATAAAGTTAAATGTGAGAAAATAAACATCATACAACAATGAAAAATAAGCCATAACATCTATGTGCACTTCTTCCTAAGTAGCTGTTAGTTTCTTGCTCATCCAATAATTTTAATATATTTAAAGATAGAATGGTGACCTCTCTGCTGGTTTCCTCTTCTTCAGAAAGGAAATTGTCTCTTTTATCTACTCAGTATGTACCTAGATAATTAGATATATTCTAGATAGGTGTAATATGCGGCTATTTAAAGGGACAGTCAAGTCCAAAATAAACTTTCATGATTCAGATAGGGAATGCAATTTTAAACATCTTTCCTATTTACTTTTATCACCAATTTTCCTTTGTTCTCTTGGTATTCGTAGTTAAAAGCTAAACCTAGGTAGGCTCATTTGCTAATTTCTTAGACATTGAAGGCCGCCTCTAATCAGAATGCATTTTGACAGTTTTTCACCACTAGAGGGTGTTAGTTCATGTGTGTCATATAGATAACATTGTGCTCACGCATGTACAATTACCTAGGAGTCAGCACTGATTGGCTAAAATGCAAGTCTGTCAAAAGAACTGAAGTAAAAGGGCAGTTTGCAGAGGCTTAGATACAAGGTAATCATAGAGGTAAAACATATATTAATATAACCGTGTTGGTTGTGCAAAACTGGGGAATGGGTAATAAAGGAATTATCTATCTTTTTAAACAACAAAAATTCTGGTGTTGGCTGTCCCTTTAATAAGCACCATTCCAACTATGTCCTATCTGCAGAATAACATAGAGGGCACAACCACCTTTTCTATAAAGAAGTGATTCTGTAAATTACTCCTAAATCTACTACACTCCAACTTGAGATCATGACCTCTTGTTCTGGTGAGAAATGATTTATCCTCGGTGTAAATCCAATACTATACTTACAGCTGATTTATAAGGAAGTGTATAGTAATATACACATGACAGTAACTGTAAAATACCATTGCTTAGCAAAACCATTTCATGTAAAATATATATGTGGTTTGTTAAAAACAAAGCTAAACAAACTGCACACAGACATTTCAGACTCGGCAGCAGTTCCTGTAACCAGGAGATTTACAAAGAATTATTAGCTCAGAGTCAGAAATAAAGACAAGAATTCAAATAAACAGCCCTGGAAGTTCTATTAAATGCCTGTTCTGCACATGTGATTGCGAGCAGAGTTTGTGTTCCCTTTATATAGGTTTTATGGAAAGGGGATTTGCATGAGACCAGAAGAGACCCATTAGCTGTAGCGTTTCCCCAGCTCTCTGAGGATGTGTATTGTCTCTTAACAGAGGGGTCTTATGATTTCCCTGGCACCTTAGTTCCCCCAGTAGCTGGTAAAGAATGCTCTGAGAAACCAGTTTAGCTATTCTGGAGTCTGTGAAGCAGCTCACTGGTATTATTTGGTGATCATTAATCAGATCTCAAGTTCACTAACAATTTTATTTCCCAATTTGGAAGCTGATGAGCCGGTCAAGTGACTTTAGTAACAAAAAAGCGTCACAGAGAGTTACAAAGTCCATATCCCGGACGCACTGTGTCTTGCCCAAGGCCGAACATCAGCGGAGCCAGCCAAAGCTTGAGAATCTGGCCCAAGCAGCTAGTTGCATTCCCAGGGGCCCTGGGCTGCGCAGACATCTCCCTGGGTATATTTAGCAAGTGTTATCTAGTAGGCGGCCATGAACTGGCTGAAATACATTTGTACATATGTCACATGCAGCCTGGTGAGTGGCAGCAAATGTTACCCTGCAACAGGTGACTTCATTAGAGAGAAAGGACAACAGGAGATGCATCCTCAGCAATACACATTTGTACACAGGACACGTTATGTATCTATGCTATGTTTGTTTTCCACAATACATGTGATTTACAGCTGCTCACTGTTTGCTTTATTGGCCACACACTAGATCCTTTTTGCTGTACAAGGCTCAGCAGTACTGCCCAGTGCCCACCAGTTATACCCAGGGCTCACCAGTTATACTTAATGCCAACCAGTTATACCCAGGGCTCACCAGTTATGCTTAATGCCCACCAGTTATACCCAGTGCTCACCAGTTATGCTTAATGCCCACCAGTTATACCAAGTGACCACCAGTTATACCCAGTGCTCACCAGTTATGCTTAATGCCCACCAGTTATACCAAGTGCCCACCAGTTATGCCTAATGCCCACCAGTTATAACCAATGCCCACCAGTTATGCCCAGTGTCCCCTGCCCAATAGTTATGACCAGTGCTCACAAGTTATGCCCAGTGCCAAACAGGTCCCACACCAACCTAAAGTACCCAGTGTCTTACACCCACTAGTAACACCTGACCCCCAAAGTACCCAGTGCCTTACACCCACTAGCAAACTTGACCCCCAAAGTACCCAGTGTCTTACACCCACTAGCAAACCTGACCCCCAAAGTACCCAGTGTCTTACACCCACTAGTAACACCTGACCCCCAAAGTACCCAGTGCCTTACACCCTCTAGTGACGCCTAACCCCAAAGTACCCAGTGCCTTAAACCCGCTAGCAATACCTGACCCCCACAGTACCCAGTGCCTTACACCCACTAGTAATGCCTGACCCCCAAAGTACCCAGTGCCTTACATCCACTAGTAAAACCTGACCCCCAAAGTTCCCAGTACACCCACTAGTAACAAATGACCCACAAAGTACCCAGTGCCTTACACCCACTAGTAACACCTGACCCCCACAGTACCCAGTGCTTTACATCCACTAGTAACACCTGACCCCCAAAGTACCCAGTGCCTTACACCCACTAGTAACACCTGACCCCCACAGTACCCAGTGCTTTACATCCACTAGTAACACCTGACCCCCAAAGTACCCAGTGCCTTACACCCACTAGTAACACCTGATCCCAAAAGTACCCAGTGCCTTACACCCACTAGTGACACCAGACCCCCAAAGTACACAGTGCCTTACACGCGCTAGCAACACCTGACCCCCAAAGTACCCAGTGCCTTACACCCACTAGTGACACCTGACCCCCAAAGTACCCAGTGCCTTACACCAACTAGTAATGCCTGACCCCCAAAGTACCCAGTGCCTTACATCCACTAGTAAAACCTGACCCCCAAAATACTCAGTGCCTTACACCCACTAGTGACACCTGACCCCCAAAGTACCCAGTGCCTTACACCCACTAGTAATGCCTGACCCCCAAAGTACCGAGTGCCTTATACCCACTAGTAATGCATGACCCCCAAAGTACCAAGTGCCTTCACCAGCTAGCAACACCTGACCCCCAAAGTACCCAGTGCCTTACACCCACTAGTGACACCTGACCCCAAAGTACACAGTTCCTTACACCCACTAGTAACATCTGACCCCCAAAGTACCCAATGCCTTTCACCCACTAGTAACACCTGACCCCCAAAGTACCCAGTGCCTTAAACCCACTAGTAACACCTGACCCCCAAAGTACCCAGTGCCTTAAACCCGCTAGCAATACCTGACCCCCACAGTACCCAGTGCCTTACACCCACTAGTAATGCCTGACCCCCAAAGTACCCAGTGCCTTACATCCACTAGTAAAACCTGACCCCCAAAGTTCCCAGTACACCCACTAGTAACAAATGACCCACAAAGTACCCAGTGCCTTACACCCACTAGTGACACCTGACCCCAAAGTACACAGTTCCTTACACCCACTAGTAACATCTGACCCCCAAAGTACCCAATGCCTTTCACCCACTAGTAACACCGGACCCCCAAAGTACCCAGTGCCTTAAACCCACTAGTAACACCTGACCCCCAAAGTACCCTGTGCCTTACCCCCACTACTAATGCCTGACCACCAAAGTACTCAGTGCCTTACACCCACTATAAATATCTGACACCCAAAGTACCCAGTGCCTTACACCCATTCATACTAAATCTTTATTACAAAAAAAAGAAGGAAACATCATTCATACTTGCTTGGGCTAAAATTAAAGAACACATAAACCGAGATATGAAAAAAATATTCCCACAGTTATATAACGTGAGTAGTATTAAGTGAACTACAACAGCAAGCAAATGTAATGAAACATTAACTGAGCCCTTACAATCCGAGGGCTATATTATATTTATATAATCATCTGCGAAGCTGAGAGTATTATAGATAAATATTATAAGTTTTTACAACATTCAGTAAGCTAAGTTAAAAAAAAGGGAGAGACAGAGCTTCTCCAGGTGACCCCTGATGCCCATTTCACAAAAACGTGAGGGAAAGTACCCAGTGCCTTATACCTACTAGTTACACTTGACCCCCAAAGTACCCAGTGGCTTACACCCTCTAGCAACACCTGACCCCCAAAGTATCCAGTACTTTACACCCACTAGTAACACCTGACCCTCAAAGTACCCAGTGCCTTAAACCCACTAGTAACGTCTGACCCCCCAAAGTACCCAGTACCGTACACCTACTAGTAATACTGGGTACTTTGGGGGTCAGGTGTTACTAGTGGGTGTAAGGCACTGGGTATTTTGGGGGTACCCACTAGTAACACCTGACCCCCAAAGTACCCGGTGCCTTATTACGCCACTAGTAACACCTGACCTCAAAAGTACCCAGTGCCTTACAACCACTAGTGACACCTGACCCCCAAAGTACCCAGTGCCTTACAGCCACCTCCTGACCCCAAGTACCAAGTGCCTTACTCCCACTAGTAATGCCTGACCCCAAAGTACCCAGTGCATTACACCCACAAGTAACACCTGACCCCAAAAGTACCAAGTGCCTTACGCCCACTAGTAATGCCTGACCCCCAAAGTACCCAGCGCCTTACACCCACTAGTAACGTCTGACCCCCAAAGTACCCAGTACCTTACACCCACTAGTACTACTGGGTACTTTGGGGGTCAGGTGTTACTAGTGGGTGTAAGGCACTGTTTACTTTGTAGGTCAGGTGTTACTAGTAGGTGAAAGGCACTGAGTACTTTGGAGATCAGGTGTTACTAGTGGGTGTAAGGCACTGTGTATTTTGGGGGTACCCACTAGTAACACCTGACCCCCAAAGTACCCGGTGCCTTATTACACCCACTAGTAACACCTGACCTCAAAAGTACCCAGTGCAGTACAACCACTAGTGACACCTGACCCCCAAAGTACCCAGTGCCTTACAGCCACCTCCTAACCCCCAAGTACCCAGTGCCTTAAACCCACTAGTAATGCCTGACCCCCAAAGTACCCAGTGTCTTACACCCACAAGTAACACGTGACCCCAAAAGTACCCAGTGCCTTACACCCACAAGTAACACGTGACCCCCAAAGTACCCAGTGCCTTACACCCACTAGTGACACCTGACCCTTATCAGTAATGTCCAATTCCAACCATTACTGCCCAAAGCCAACTAGATAGGTTCCACACCAACCTAAACCACTCAATGACTGACATCTGACCTTCACTAGTACTGCCCAATGCGGCCAGTTAGTACCCACATCAACCCAAATTACCCTATGCCTAACACCCACTAGTAACACCTGATTCTCACTAGTAATTCCCAATGCTCATCAGTAATGCCAAATGCCCTCCAGTAATTCCAAATGCTCTCCAGTACTGCCCAAATCCTTCAGTACTGCCCAATGCCAACCAGTACTGACTAATGCCAACCAGTTAGTACCCACATCAAACCAAATCACCCTATGCCTGACACCCACTAGTAACACCTGATCCTCACTAGTAATTCCCAATGCCCACCAGTAATGCCAAATGCCAACTAGTAATGCCAAATGCCCTACAGTAATTCCAAATGCTCTCCAGTACTGCCCAAATCCTTCAGTATTGCCCAATGCCAACCAGTTAGTGCCCACACAAACCAAAATCGCCCTATGCCTGACACCCACCAGTAACTCCTGATTCTCACTAGTAATTCTCAATACCCACCTGTACTGCCCAATGCCAACCAGTTAGGTCCCACACCAGCCCAAACCCCTCAATGCCTGAGACCCAAAGTAATGGTTGACTCTCCCCAGTGCTATAAACTATCACCAAGATTACAAGTTTTGCGGTATGGTGCGGTACGACTATACCGCTTAAAAATTGGACATTGCGTGTGGAATGGCAGGTCTCCGTATTACAAGTCGATGCGGTATAGCTATTCCACAAGCATTTTAGCCTGTAACGCAACGATCCCTTACGCACTCAAAAAATTACGTTTGAGTGCGGGATTTTCATAGCGCCGTATTACAGGTTATGCGGTCCGGCTAAAATGCTTGCTTTACAGCCTATACCGCCCTGATCCATACCGCTATCAGAGACCAGTAGTTATGGATTTTGCGAAACAAAAATGTTTCACAAAACTCATAACGAAAATGTTACAAAGTACACTAACACTCATAAACTACCTATTAACCCCTAAACCGCCAACCCCTGCATCGCAAATACTATAATAAACCTGTAAACCCCTAAACCACCGCCCACCCACATAGGCAACACTAAAAAAATGTTTACACCAAAACCGCCTCCCACCCACATTGCCAACACTAAATACATCTAGTAACCCCTAAACCGCCAGCTCCCCACATCGCTAATACTATAATAAAACTAATAAACCCCTAAACTGCTGGCCTCCCACATTGCAACACACTAAATTAAACTATTAACCCCTAAACCTAATACCCCCTAATTTTAAATTAAATTTACAATATAAACATCTTTAAATAAATGAAAACTTACCTGTGAAATAAAAAAATTAAAAAAAGTTTAAACTATAAAGTAACCTAACATTACAATTATTACTATTTTAAAACAATAAAATTAACGAAAAATAAAAAAAACGTAATTACAAATTTAAAAACTACGAAAAAAAATAAAAAAATGACATTACAAAAAAATAAAAACTCTAAAATTACGAAAAATAATAAACGAAATTATACAAAATAATGACAATTAAACCTAATCTAATGCCTCTATAAAAACAGAAAAGCCCCCCAAAATTAAAACACCCCCTAATCTAACAATAAACTACCAACAGCCCTTAAAAGGGCATTTTGTAGGGCATTGCTCTGAAGCAATCAGCTCTTTTACTTTAAAAATGTACAAAGTCCCACTAAAATTAAAACTTCCCACCCAACCAACCCCCCAAAATAAAAAACCTAAGTCTAAAAAAACCCTAAGCTACCCATTGCCCCTAAAGGGGGATTTGTATGGGCATTGCCCTTAAAAGGGCATTCAGCTCTTTTGTGCCCAAAGCCCTAATCTAAAAAAAAACAAAAAAAAACTAACCCGAGGAAATCTACTCACAGTACCTGGGGGTGAGTGTGTGAGGTGCTGATATGTGCAGTACAGTGCTGAGTACATGCGGGTGAGTGTGTGAGGTGCTGATATGTGCCCTAATCTAAAAAAACAACACCCCAAAAAAAACTAACACTAACCCAAGGAAATCTACTCACAGTTCCTGAAGGCAGCAAGAAGTCTTCATCTATTGCGGGGGCATCTTCTATCTTCATCCTGGTGGCACGGAGCTGTGGAGGTGGGTCGGACATCCAGCATGGAGGATCCTCTTCATATGATCACCGCCGTACAGTGAAGATTGAAAGCAAGGTACCAGTTAAAAAAACACAATTTATGCTTACCTGATAAATTTATTTCTCTTGTGGTGTATCCAGTCCACGCATCATCCATTACTTGTGGGATATTCTCATTCCCAACAGGAAGTTGCAAGAGGATACCCACAGCAGAGCTATTATATAGCTCCTCCCCTAACTGCCATATCCAGTCATTCGACCGAAAACACGCAGAGAAAGGAGAAACCATAGGGTGCAGTGGTGACTGTAGTTTAAATGAAAAAATTACCTGCCTTAAAATGACAGGGCGGGCCGTGGACTGGATACACCACAAGAGAAATAAATTTATCAGGTAAGCATAAATTATGTTTTCTCTTGTAAGGTGTATCCAGTCCACGGATCATCCATTACTTGTGGGTTATCAATACCAAAGCTAAAGTACACGGATGAAGGGAGGGACAAGGCAGGTACTTAAACGGAAGGTACCACTGCCTGTAAAACCTTTCTCCCAAAAATAGCCTCCGAAGAAGCAAAAGTATAAAATTTGTAGAATTTTGAAAAAGTATGAAGCGAAGACCAAGTCGCCGCCTTGCAAATCTGTTCAACAGAAGCCTCATTTTTAAAGGCCCAAGTGGAAGCCACAGCTCTAGTAGAATGAGCTGTAATCCTTTCAGGAGGCTGCTGGCCAGCAGTCTCATAGGCTAAGCGGATTATGCTTCTTAGCCAAAAAGAAAGAGAGGTTGCCGAAGCCTTTTGACCTCTCCTCTGTCCAGAGTAGACAACAAACAAAGCAGATGTTTGACGAAAATCTTTAGTAGCTTGTAAGTAAAACTTTAAAGCACGAACCACGTCAAGATTGTGTAATAGACGTTCCTTCTTTGAAGAAGGATTAGGACACAAGGATGGAACAACAATCTCTTGATTGATATTCTTGTTAGATACCACCTTAGGTAAAAACCCAGGTTTGGTACGCAGGACTACCTTATCCGTATGGAAGATCAGATAAGGAGAATCACATTGTAAAGCAGATAACTCGGAGACTCTACGAGCCAAGGAAATAGCTACCAAAAAAAAACTTTCCAAGATAAAAGTTTGATATCTATGGAATGAAGAGGTTCAAACGGAACTCCTTGAAGAACCTTAAGAACCAAATTTAAGCTCCATGGGGGAGAAACAGGTTTAAACACAGGCTTGATTCTAACCAAAGCCTGACAAAATGCCTGAACGTCTGGAACATCTGCCAGACGCTTGTGCAAAAGAATAGACAGAGCAGAAATCTGTCCTTTTAAGGAACTAGCTGACAATCCTTTTTCCAAACCATCTTGGAGAAAAGATAATATCCTGGGAATCCTGACCTTACTCCATGAGTAACCCTTGGATTCACACCAATAAAGATATTTACGCCATATTTTATGGTAAATTTTCCTGGTGACAGGCTTTCGTGCCTGTATTAAGGTATCAATGACTGACTCGGAGAAGCCACGCTTTGATAAAATCAAGCGTTCAATCTCCAGGCAGTCAGTCTCACAGAAATTAGATTTGGATGGTTGAAAGGACCCTGAAGTAGAAGGTCCTGTCTCAGAGGCAGAGTCCATGGTGGAAAGGATGACATGTCCACCAGATCTGCATACCAGGTCCTGCGTGGCCACGCAGGCGCTATCAAAATCACTGATGCTCTCTCCTGCTTGACCTTGGCAATCAGTCGAGGGAGCAGAGGAAACGGTGGAAACACATAAGCCAGGTTGAAAGACCAGGGCGCTGCTAGAGCATCTATCAGCGTCGCCTTGGGATCCCTGGACCTGGATCCGTAACAAGGAAGCTTGGCGTTCTGGCGAGACGCCATGAGATCCAGTTCTGGTTTGCCCCAACGATGAATCAATTGTGCAAACACCTCCGGATGGAGTTCCCACTCTACCGGATGAAAAGTCTGACGACTTAGAAAATCCGCCTCCCAGTTCTCTACATCTGGGATATGGATAGCTGATAGGTGGCAAGAGTGAGTCTCTGCCCAGCGAGTTATCTTTGAGACTTCTAACATTGCTAGGGAACTTCTTGTTCCCCCTTGATGGTTGATGTAAGCCACAGTCGTGATGTTGTCCGACTGAAATCTGATGTACCTCAAAGTTGCTAACTGAGGCCAAGCCTGAAGAGCATTGAATATCGCTCTTAGTTCCAGAATATTTATTGGAAGGAGTGTCTCCTCCTGAGTCCACGATCCCTGAACCTTCAGGGAGTTCCAGACTGCACCCCAACCTAGAAGGCTGGCATCTGTTGTTACAATTGTCCAATCTGGCCTGCGAAAGGTCATACCTTTGGACAGATGGACCCGAGATAGCCACCAGAGAAGAGAATCCCTGGTCTCTTGATCCAGATTTAGTAGAGGGGCCAAATCTGTGTAATCCCCGTTCCACTGACTGAGCATGCATAGTTGCAGCGGTCTGAGATGTAGGCGTGCAAACGGCACTATGTCCATTGCCGCTACCATTAAGCCGATTACTTCCATGCACTGAGCCATCGAAGGGCGCGGAATAGAATGAAGAACACGGCAGGAATTTAGAAGCTTTGATAACCTGGACTCCGTCAGGAAACTCTTGTGAGTGGGGATAGAGAACTCTTTTCCTCGTTCACTTTCCACCCATGCGATCTCAGAAATGCCAGTACTACGTCCGTATGAGACTTGACAATTTGGAAGTTTGACGCCTGTATCAGGATGTCATCTAAATAAGGGGCCACTGCTATGCCCCGCGGCCTTAGGACCGCCAGAAGCGACCCCAGAACCTTCGTAAAGATTCTTGGGGCTGTAGCTAATCCAAAGGGAAGAGCTACAAACTGGTAATGCCTGTCTAGAAAGGCAAACCTGAGAAACCGATGATGATCTTTGTGTATCGGAATGTGAAGATAAGCATCTTTTAAATCCACTCATATATTGACCCTCCTGGATCATAGGTAGGATGGTACGAATAGTTTCCATCTTGAATGATGGAACTCTGAGGAATTTGTTTAAGATCTTTAGATCCAAAATTGGTCTGAAGGTTCCCTCTTTTTTGGGAACCACAAACAGATTTGAGTAAAAACCCTGTCCCTGTTCCTCCTTTGGAACTGGATGGATCACTCCCATAACTAGGAGGTCTCGTACACAGTGTAAGAATGCCTCTCTCTTTATCTGGTTTGCAGATAATTGTGAAAGGTGAAATCTCCCTTTTGGGGGGGAAGCTTTGAAGTCCAGAAGATATCCCTGGGATATAATTTCCAATGCCCAGGGATCCTGGACATCTCTTGCCCATGCCTGGGCGAAGAGTGAAAGTCTGCCCCCTACTAGATCCGTTACTGGATAGGGGGCCGTTCCTTCATGCTGTCTTAGAGGCAGCAGCAGGCTTTTTGGCCTGCTTACCTTTGTTCCAGGTCTGGTTTGGTCTCCAGACCGTCTTGGACTGAGCAAAAGTTCCCTCTTGTTTTGCATTAGAGGAAGTTGATGCCGCACCTGCCTTGAAGTTTCGAAAGGCACGAAAATTAGACTGTTTGGCCCTTGATTTGGACCTGTCCTGAGGAAGGGCATGACCTTTTCCTCCAGTGATATCAGCAATAATCTCCTTCAAACCAGGCCCGAATAGGGTCTGCCCCTTGAAGGGAATGTTAAGTAGCTTAGATTTTGAAGTCACGTCAGCTGACCATGATTTAAGCCATAGCGCCCTGCGCGCCTGTATAGCAAAACCAGAATTCTTAGCCGTTAGTTTAGTCAAATGAACAATGGCATCAGAAACAAAAGAATTGGCTAGCTTAAGTGCTCTAAGCTTGCCAAGTATGTCATCCAATGGAGTTGCTACCTGTAAAGCCTCTTCCAGAGACTCAAACCAGAATGCCGCAGTAGCAGTGACAGGAGCAATGCATGCAAGGGGCTGTAGGATAAAACCTTGTTGAATAAACATTTTCTTAAGGTAACCTTCTAATTTTTTATCCATTGGATCTAAAAAAGCACAACTGTCCTCGACAGGGATAGTAGTACGCTTTGCTAGAGTAGAAACTGTTCCCTCCACCTTAGGGACTGTCTGCCATAAGTCCCATGTGGTGGCGTCTATTGGAAACATTTTTCTAAAAATAAGAGGGGGAGAGAACGGCACACCTGGTCTATCCCATTCCTTATTAATAATTTCTGTAAACCTTTTAGGTATTGGAAAAACATCAGTACACACCGGCACTGCATAGTATTTATCCAGTCTACACAATTTCTCTGGCACTGCAATTGTATCACAGTCATTCAGAGCAGCTAAAACCTCCCTGAGCAACACGCGGAGGTGTTCAAGCTTAAATTTAAATGTAGAAATATCAGAATCAGGCATCTTTCCTGAGTCAGAAACATCACCCACAGACTGAAGCTCTCCTTCCTCAGCTTCTGCATATTGTGAGGCAGTATCAGACATGGTTCTTAAAGCGTCAGTATGCTCTGCATTTCGTCTAACCCCAGAGCTATCTCGCTTACCTCTAAATTCAGGTAGTCTGGCTAATACCGCTGATAGTGTATTATCCATGACTGCCGCCATGTCTTGTAAAGTAATCGCTATGGGCGCCCTAGATGTACTTGGAGCCATTTGAGCGTGAGTCCCTTGAGCGGGAGTCAAAGGATCTGACACGTGGGGAGAGTTAGTCGGCATAACTTCCCCCTCGTCAGATTCCTCTGGTGATAAATTTCTTAAAGACAAAATATGATCTTTATTGCTTAAAGTGAAATCAGTACATCTGGTACACATTCTAAGAGGGGGTTCCACCATGGCTTTTAAACATAATGAACAAGGAGTTTCCTCTATGTCAGACATGTTTGTACAGACTAGCAATGAGACTAGCAAGCTTGGAAAACACTTTAAATCAAGTTAACAAGCAAATATAAAAAACGGTACTGTGCCTTTAAGAGAAACAAATTTTGTCAAAATTTGAAAAACAATGAAAAAAGGCAGTAAATCAAACGAAATTTTTACAGTGTATGTAATAAGCTAACAGAGCATTGCACCCACTTGCAAATGGATGATTAACCCCTTAGTTCAAAAAACAGATCAAAAAAACGATATAGACATTTTTTAACAGTCACAACAAACTGCCACAGCTCTGCTGTGGCCCTACCTTCCCCAATAAACGACTCTGGAAAGCCTTTGAGCCCTTTAGAGATGTCTTATAGCATTCAGGGGACTTCTGAGGGAAGCTGGATGTCTCAGTCTGTAATTTTAACTGCGCAAAAAAGCGCTAAAATAGGCCCCTCCCACTCATACTACAACAGTGGAAAGCCTCAGGAAACTGTTTCCAGGCAAGATTTAAGCCAGCCATGTGGAAAAAACTAGGCCCCAATAAAGTTTTATCACCAAAGCATATATAAAAACGATTTAACATGCCAGCAAACGTTTTATATTGCAATTTTATAAGGGTATTACCCCTGAGAGTAAGTATGATACCAGTCGCTATTAAATCACTGTATTCAGGCTTAACTTACATTAATCCGGTATCAGCAGCATTTTCTAGCATTTTCCATTTCTAGAAAAAATTGTAACTGCACATACCTCATAGCAGAGTAACCTGCACGCCATTCTCCCGCTGAAGTTACCTCTCTCCTCAGACATATGTGAGAACAGCAATGGATCTTAGTTACAACCTGCTAAGATCATAGAAAACTCAGGCAGATTCTTCTTCTATTTACTGCCTGGGATAAAATAGTACAACTCCGGTACCATTTAAAATAACAAACTTTTGATTGAAGATAAAAAACTAACTATATTTCACCACTCTCTCTTACTACCTCCATGCGTGTTGAGAGTTGCAAGAGAATGACTGGATATGGCAGTTAGGGGAGGAGCTATATAACAGCTCTGCTGTGGGTGTCCTCTTGCAACTTCCTGTTGGGAATGAGAATATCCCACAAGTAATGGATGATCCGTGGACTGGATACACCTTACAAGAGAAATGGGGTACCTTGCATTCCTTTGGCTGACATTTTCAAATCAGCCAATAGGATGAGAGCTACTGAAATCATATTGACTGATTTCGCCGACGAAGATGCTCCGCGCCTCCACAGCAGCACACCACCAGGATGAAGATAGAAGATGCCCCCGCGATGGATGAAGACTTCTCGCCGCCTGGATGAAGATGGATGTCCGGACTTCAGAAACTGTGAGTAGATTTCCTTGGGTTAGTGTTAGTTTTTTTTAAAACATTTTTTGGGTGTTGTTTTTTTTAGATTAGGGCACATATCAGCACCTCACACACTCACCCGCAAGTTCTCAGCACTGTACTGCACACAATGGCCATTTCAGCGTTAAAACAGCAACGCAGTCATTACGAGTCTTGTGGGTATAGCTGTACCGCAAGCCTTTTCGCCTGTAACGCAACGTCAGTCCCGTACTCAAAAAAATGAAGTTTTTTCATGGGATTTCCATAACGCTGTCATTACGAGTTTTGCGGTGAGGATAAAAAGCTTGCGTTACACCCTATAAAGACAAGTTCCGTACTAAAGTGTTACAAAGTATGGTATATTATACAAGATTATTATATCTGATATTATCTGGTATTATATTATACAAGAAATGTATAGATGATCTCATTTTTATCAGTGTGTTCGGTCATAATGAGGCGAAAAAGTTTGTGAATTACCTCAATACCTGCTTACCGGAGATTAAGTTCACATTTGAATGGCACAAATCTGAGATTAATTTCTTAGATATTAAACTAACATTTGATTTTCAACGTAAAAGAGTAGACACTAGTCTATATCAAAAAGACTTCACAGCTAACTCCTTACTTCATGCTTCGAGTGCACACCCTAAGCACGTATTTCATGGAATTGTGAAAGGTCAATTCCTAAGAAATCGAAGCATTAGCTCAAGAGAAGATACATTTGAAGTAGAATCTAAGGATTTGGCAAATAGGTTAAAACAGAGAGGGTACTCTGAGGATCTAATAAATAAAACCTTAGAGGAAATAAAACAACAGAAACGAGCAACTCATTTACACAGACCAATAAAGAAGACGAATAGGAACAATGAAGGTACTAGGAAACCCACCTTTGTTACTAAATTTTCTTCTCAATATTATCAGGTGTGCAATGTCATTAAGAAATATCTGCCCATCCTATATGGGGATGATTTGCTCAAAGACTGTATAAAACAGGGTTATAAATTTGTGTAATCCAGGAACCTTACCCTGGGAAATCTGGTGTCCCCCTGCAAACTGAGAACCCCTATGAGTAATTGCTCTTGGGTTACTCATAATGGGACCTATAGGTGTGGAAAAAACTGTAAGGCATGTGACCACATTAAAGTAGGTCCAAATTTCACTTCATGTTCGACAGGTCAGAGCTTTGATACTAAGGGCTGTGTAAAATGCTCTTTGACATTCGTGATATACCTTATTGAATGCTCGATTCACTCTAAACAGTATGTAGGGATGACTACTTGTGATGTTCGTACCAGGATACGCGAGCATCTTGGGTATATCTCAAACATCAAATGATGCTCTGAACTAGCCCGACATTTCATAGATGATCACAAAGGACAATTGTCCACTTTTAAATGGAATGCTATACAGCTTATTAAGAATCCACCTAGGGGTGGAGACAAGTGGTCCATTTTGGCCAGACAGGAGGTGTACTGGATCAATAAGGTAGGCACCTTGACCCCCGCTGGCTTTAACTCAGCAAACGATATTATTAACTTTTGGGAATGAGTTTGTTTAGTGCTAATCATAGTTATATATATTTAGGAGCCCTTTTGGCTATCTATGTTAGAGAACATTCATTAAATCTGATTAAATATTATCAAATTAATTAATCGATTACGCTATACCAAGAGTGATTATTACTTTGTGCCCAATAATGTGAATTATACTGCATAATTCTTTGAAGTTCAGCACCTGATCTTAACTTAAATTGTGATTACAGGAATTTCATTAATTGCCTATATATATAAATATGTATCCACATGTTAATAAGAATCTATAGTGGTTCTCTACTGTCATTATTATCATTATTACCATATAATATCGACGTTTGTAAACATGGTGATTCAATTGTTAGATTTCAGATGTGTCATCTATATAGCAATATTGTAATATTCTTATTAATAGCTGATATAATGAGTGTTACATTTAGGTCAGATACAATTATTATGTTTAGAAATGGATTACAAGACTTACTGCAAAACATGTATGTTACGGATATGTGGCTTTTCAATCAGCTAGATTACGAGTTTGGCGTTATGAGTGAAAAAGCATTGTTATGCTTCATAACGCTGATTTTCCCTAACGCCGCAATTACAAGTCTTGTAGGTATAGGTGTACCGCACACCTTTTTGGCTGTCACGCAACGTCAGTACCGCACTTTTAAAAAAGTCATTTTTCAATGGGACTTCCATAGCGCGGTATTACGAGTTTGCTTGGGAGGCCAAAAAGTGAGTGGTACACCCTATAACCGACAAGATCTGTACCGCCATCTAAACTCAGTAGTTAAGAGTTTTACGTTACAAAGCTGTAGCATAAAACTCATAACTAAAGTGTTAACACGTACACTAACACCCACCTATTAAACACTAACCTGATGCCCTACCGCATCGCAAACACTATAATAAATTTAATAACCCCTAATCAGCTGCTTCGGACATCGCCGCCACTATTAAAATGTATTAACCCCTCTTCCACCGCTCCCCGACATCTTCACCACTATAATAAACCTATTAAACCGTAAATCGCCGCCCTCCCACATCGCAAACACTACTTAAATATTATTAACCCCTAATCTGCCGTCCGCCCACACCGCTGCTATAATAAACTAAACCGCAAGCCCCTCACAACGAAATATACTAAATTAAACAATTAACCCCATAACCCCTGGCCTCCTACATCACTACATAAATATATTAACCCCTAAACCTAACCCTAACGTAACCCTAAGCATAAGTCTAACCCTAACACCCCCTAACTTAAATATAATTAAAATAAAGCTAAATAAACCTTACAATTATTAACTAAATAATTCCTATTTAAAACTAAATACATACTTACCTGTAAAAAAAAAAAAAATCTAATCTAGCTACAATATAACTATTTGGATGGGCATCGCCCTTAAATGGGCATTTAGCTCTTTTAAGATGCCCAAACCCTAAGCTAAAAATAAAACCCACCCAATAAACCCTTAAAAAAACCTAACACTAACCCTCGACGATCCACTTACAGTTTTCGAAAACCAGACATCCATCCTCATCCAAGCAGGCAGAAGTCCTCATCCAAGCGGGCAGAAGTCCTCATCGAAGCCGGCAGAAGTCCTCATCCACGCGGGCAGAAGTCTTCATCCAGACAGCATCTTCTATCTTCATCCATCCGGCGCGGAGCAGGTCCATCTTCAAGACATCCGGCGCGAAGCATCCTCTTCGTACGATCGTCGCTGTAAAATGAAGTTCCCTTTAAGTGACGTCATCCAAGATGGCGTCCCTTACATTCCGATTGGCTGATAGAATTCTATCAGTTAATAGGAATTAAAGGGGAAAAAATCCTATTGAGCTTTAATCCTAGTGGCTGATCCAATCAGCCAATAGGATTGAGCTTGCATTCTATTGGCTGATTGGAATAGCCAATAGAATGCAAGCTCAATCCTATTAGCTGATTGGATGACGTCACTTAAAGGGAACTTTATTTTACAGCGACGATTGGAAAAAGAGGATGCTCTGCGTCAGATGTCTTGAAGATGGACCCGCTCCCATGAAGATAGAAGATGCCGCCTGGATGAAGACTTCTGCCCACTTGGGTGAAGACTTCTGCCGGCTTCAATGAGGACTTCTGCCCGCTTGGATGAGGATGGATGTCCGGTCTTTGAAAACTGTAAGTGGATTGTCGGGGGTTAGTGTTAGGTTTTTTAAGGGTTTACTGGGTGGGTTTTATTTTTAGCTTAGGGTTTGGGCACCGTAAAAGAGCTAAATGCACTTTTAAGGGCAATGCCCATCCAAATGCCATTTTCAGGGCAATGGTTAGCTTAGGTTTATTTAGATAGAGTTTTATTTTGGGGGTTTGGTTGGGTGTGTGGTGGGTTTTACTGTTGGGGGGGTGTTTGTAATTTTTATTGCGAGGTAAAAGAGCTGTTTTAAGGGCTATTGGCAGTTTAGTGTAGGCTAGGGGTTTTATTATTTTGGGAGGGCTTTTCTATTTTGATAGGGCTATTAGATTAGGAGTAATTTGTTTTTGTTTTTTTATATAATTTCGTTTTTTATTTTGTGTATTTTTTTTTTGTAATTTAGATAATTGTATTTGATTAATTTAATTTATTTGATTTGATTGAAATGGTAGGTTTTAGTGAAAGGCAGGTTTGGTTTTCTTTTACAGGTAAATTTGTATTTATTTTAACTAGGTAGTTATTAAATAGTTAATAACTATCTACTAACTAGTCTACCTAGTTAAAATAAATACAAATTTACCTGTGAAATAAAGATAAAATCTAAGATAGCTACAATATAACTATTAGTTATATTGTAGCTAGTTTAGGTTATTTTTACAGGTAAGTATGTATTTAGTTTAAAATAGGAATTATTTAGTTAATAATTGTAAGACTTATTTAGCTTTATTTAATTATATTTAAGTTATGGGGTGTTAGGGTTAGACTTATGTTTAGGGTTACGTTAGGGTTAGGGGTTAATAACTTTAGTATAGTGGCAACGACATTGGGGGTAGCAGATTAGGGGTTAATAACTGTAATGTAGGTGGCGGTGATGTTAAGGGCGACAGATTAGGGGTAAATAGTTTTATTTAGGTAGCGGCGATGTTAAGGGCGGCAGATTAGGGGTTAATAACTGTAATGTAGGTGTGGCGATGTTAAGGGCGGCAGATTAGGGGTAAATAGTTTTATTTAGGTAGCGGCGATGTTAAGGGCGGCAGATTAGGGGTTAATAACTGTAATGTAGGTGTGGCGATGTTAAGGGCGGCAGATTAGGGGTTAATAGTTTTATTTAGGTGGCGGCGATGTTAAGGACGTCAGATTAGGGGTTAATAACTGTATGTAGGTGGCGGTGATATCGGGGATGGCAGATTAGGGGTTAATAACTAATGTAGGTGGCGGCTATGTTAAGGGCGGCAGATTAGGGGTTAATAACTGTATGTAGGTGGCGGCGATGTTAGGGGCAGCAGATTAGGGGTGTTTAGACATGATTTTTAAGTTAGGGTGTTAGGTTTAAACGTAACTTTTTCTTTCCCCATAGACATCAATGGGGCTGCGTTACTGAGCTTTTGTTTCCGCAATCGCAGGTGTTAGGCTTCTTTTTTTGCCGGCTGTTCCCATTGTTGTCTATGGGGAAATCGTGCACGAGCCCGTCAAAGCAGTGCATGTATTTCGATGCGGTATGGAGCTCAACGCAACCATATCGTCCGCACAAGTCTGCTTTTTGTAAACCTGTAATACCAGCGCTATAGGGAGGTAAATTAACGCTGCTTTTGTGGCGGTCGTTAATTTCCCTATAGCGCTCAAAATTTATAATCTAGCTGTATGTTAGTAATGAGGAGGTATTCTACTAAGTATTAACCACAAGTAGCAAGTATAATCTGCGTGATTTTAATTAACCAATCAAGTAAGGCTTAGCTACATAAATAGTTGTTGCATTTATCATCACATATGGTCTATGATTACGGCGAAGTACAGCCGAAACAGGTAAGACTGTGATCTTACTTGCTACTTCAGTATCTTCCAGAGGCTGCACTGCTAATAATTTTTATCATCCTTTTGAATCCAATAAAGATTGAACATTTTCTTTTTACTATGAGGGTATTCTGGAACCCTTTTTACTTACTTATAAAGTACACTAACACCCATAAACGACCTATTAACCCCTAAACTGAGGCCCTCCCGCATCACAAACACTATAAAGTTATTAACCCCTATTCCTCCGCACCCCAATATCACCCACATTAAAATATATATATTAACCCCTAAACCTCTGGCCTCCCACATCACTACCACTAAATAAACCTATTAACCCCTAAACCGTCAGCCCCCTACATAGCCAAAAACTAAATTAAACTATTAACCCCTAAACCTAACAACCTCCTAACTTTAAATTAAAATTACAAGATCCCTATCTTAAAATAAATAAAAACTTACCTGGGAAATTAAAAAAACTAAGTTTAAACTACAAATTAAACTAACATTACTATTATACTAAAATTAAAATAATTACAAATTCACGCCTAGATTACGAGTTTTGCGTTAGGAGGGGTGCGGTGCTAACAAGCAGTTTATGCTCACCGCTCACTTACAGACAGCACTGGTATTACAGGTTTTTACAAACCCGGCGTTAACCGCAAAAAAGTGAGCGTAGGGCAAAATTTTGCTCCACATCTCACCTCAATACCAGCGCTGCTCACGTTAGCGGTGAGCTGGTAAAACGTGCTTGTGCACGATTTCCCCATAGTAATCAATGGGGGAGAGCCGGCTGAAAAAAAACCAAACACCTGCAAAAAAGCAGTGTTTAGGGGAAAATACATTTATGTTTATACCTAACACCCTAACATGAACCCTGAGTCTAAACACCCCTCATCTTACACTTATTAATCCCTAATCTGCTGCCCCCAACATCGCCGACACCTACATTATATTTATTAACCCCTAATCTGCCGCCCCCAACGTCACCACCACTATAATAAAGTTATTAACCCCTAAACCTAAGTCTAACCCTAACCCCCCCCCAGCTTAAATATAATTTAAATAAATCTAAATAAAATTACTACAATTAACTAAATAATTCCTATTTAAAACTAAATACTTACCTATAAAATAAACCCTAAGCTAGCTACAATATAACTAATAGTAGGGTTTATTTTTTATTTTACAGGCAACTTTGTATTTATTTTAACTCTGTACAATAGTTATTAAATAGTTATTAACTATTTAATAACTATCTAGTTAAAATAAAGACAAATTTACCTGTAAAATAAAACCTAAGTTACAATTACACCTAACACTACACTACAATTAAATTAATTACCTAAATTAAATACAATTAATTACAATTAAATAAAATTATCTAAAGTACAAAAAACAAACAAACACTAAATTACACTAAATTACAGAAAATAATAAAGAAATTACAAGATTTTTAAACTAATTACACCTACTCTAATCCCCCTAACAAAATAAAAAAGCCCCCCCAAAATAAAAAAGCCCTACCCTACACTAAATTACAAATAGCCCTTAAAAGGGCCTTTTGCGGGGCATTGCCCCAAAGTAATGAGCTCTTTTACCTGAAAAAAAAATGAAAAATTACAATTCCCCCCCCCCCCAACATTAAAACCCACCACCCACACAACCAACCCTACTCTAAAACCCACCCAATCCCCCCTTATAAAAACCTAACACTAACCCCCTGAAGATCACCTTACCGGGAGACATATTCACCCAACCGGGCCGAAGTCCTCAACGAAGCCGGGAGAAGTCTTCATCCAAGCCGGGCGAAGTGGTCCTCCAGACGGGCAGAAGTCTTCATCCAGACGGCATCTTCTATCTTCATCCATCCGGCGCGGAGCGGGTCCATCTTCAAGACATCCGACGCGGAGCATCCTCTTCTTCCGACGGCTAAACACGGAATGAAGGTTCCTTTAAATGACGTCATCCAAGATGGCGTCCCTTCAATTTCGATTGGCTGATAGAATGCTATCAGTCAATCGGAATTAAGGTAGAAAAAATCCTATTGGCTGATGCAATCAGCCAATAGGATTGAACTGGCATTCTATTGGCTGATTGGATCCCCCCAACAGTAAAACCCACCACCCAACCAACCCCCCAAAATAAAAAACCTAAGCTACCCATTGCCCTGAAAAGGGCATTTGTATGGACATTTCAAATAGCCCAAACCCTAATCTAAAAAAAAAAAATACCCAAAAAATCTACTCTGCGCATCGACCGCTCCACCTCCACAGGGATGAAGAAGATGCCGGTCCCGCGATGGATGAAGATGGATCCGCCTGGATAAAGGTGGATCCGCCTGGATAAAGATGGAGCCGTCTGGATGAAGATGGAGCCGCTGGGATGAAGATCATTCAAGCCAGGCTTCAGCAAATGTGAGTACCTAAAGAGGGGTTAGTGTTTTTTTAAGTTTTTTTGGGGTGGTTTTTTTTTTAGATTAGGGTTAGGGCTATTTGAGAAAGAGCTGAATGCCCTTTTAAGAGCAATGCCCATACAAATGCCTTTTTCAGGGCAATGGGTAGATTAGGTTATATTGTAGATAGCTTAGGTTTTATTTCATAGATAAGTATGCATTTAGTTTTAAATAGGTATTCTTTAGTTAATAATTGTAACTTTAATTTAGCTCTATTTTAATTATGTTAAAGTTAGGGGGTGTTAAGTTTAGGGTTAGGTTGAGGGGTTAATAGTTTAATGTAGTTTTTGACTATGTGGGGGGCTGGCGGTTTAGGGGTTAATAGGTTTATTTAGTAGGCCAGAGGTTTAGGGGTTAATAACTTTATTATAGTGTGGGCGATGTTGGGGTGTGGGGGAATAGGGTATAGTGGCAGCGATATAAGGAGCGGCAGATTAGGGGTTAATAGATTTATTTCAGTGGCGGCGATATCAGGAGTGGCAGATTAGGGGTTAATAACATTATGTAGGTGTTGGCGATGTCGGGGGCGGCAGATTAGGGGTGTTTAGACGTGGGGTTTATGTTAGGGTGTTTGGTTTAAACGTAACATTTTTTTCCCATAGACATCAATGGGGCTGCGTTACGGAGCTTTTCATTCCGCGATCACAGGTGTTGTTTTTTTTTCTAACACTCTCTCCCCATTGATGTATATGGGGAAAGCTTGCACGAGCACGTCAAAGCAGCGCTTGTATTTTGTGTGGTATGGAGCTCAACGCAATCATAAGGCACGCACAAGGCGGCTTTTCAAAAACTTGTAATGGCAGCGCTATGGAGGAGGAAATAATGCAACTTTTGTTGCGTTCGTTTCGCACCCTCTTAAACGCAAAACTTGTAATCTAGGTGATACTCTCCCCCAGGTACTCAGCACTTTACTGCACAGCACATATCAGCACCTTACACACTCTCCCCCAGGTACTTAGCACTGTACTTACTGCACAGCACATATCAGCACCTTACACACTCTCCCCCAGGTACTCAGCACTTTACTGCACAGCACATATCAGCACCTCACACACTCTCCCCTAGGCACTCAGCACTGACCTTACTGCACAGCACATATCAGCACCTCACATACTCTCCCCCAGGTACTCAGTACTGTACTTACTGCACAGCACATATCAGCACCTCACATACTCTCCCCCAGGTACTCAGTACTGACCTTACTGCACAGCACATATCAGCACCTCACATACTCTCCCCCAGGTACTCAGTACTGTACTTACTGCACAGCACATATCAGCACCTTACACACTCTCCCTCAGGTACTCAGCACTTTACTGCACAGCACATATCAGCACCTCACACACTCTCCTCTAGGCACTCAGCACTGACCTTACTGCACAGCACATATCAGCACCTCACATACTCTCCCCCAGGTACTTAGTACTGTACTTACTGCACAGCACATATCAGCACCTCACATACTCACCCCCAGGTACTCAGTACTGTACTTACTGCACAGCGCATATCAGCACCTCACATACTCTCCCCCAGGTACTCAGTACTGTACTTGCTGCACAGCACATATCAGCACCTCACATACTCTCCCCCAGGTACTCAGTACTGTAGTTACTGCACAGCACATATCAGCACCTCACATACTCTCCCCCAGGTACTCAGTACTGTACTTACTGCACAGCACATATCAGCACCTCACATACTCTCCCCCAGATACTCAGTACTGTAATTACTGAACAGCGCATATCAGCATCTTACACACTCTCCCCCAGGCACTCAGCACTGTACTTACTGAATAGCACATATCAGCACTTCACACACTCTCCCCCAGATACTCAGTACTGTACTTACTGCACAACACATAGCATCACACACACTCTCCCACAGGCACTCAGTACTGTACTTAATGCATAGCACATATCAGCACCTCACACAGTCTCCCCCAGGTTCTCAGCACTGTACGTACTGCACAGCACATATCAGCACCTCACACACTCTCCCCGGGTTCTCAGCACTGTACTTACTGCACAGCACATATCTGGGGCCCTGATGATGCTTCTGTCACCCAGATGTGTTCCTTGTGATGTCGTGTTCACTGGTTTGGAATGCTGTTTGCTTTCCTGGTTGTTAGGGTACTAAGTAACTATGGGCCCCTCTGCTGAAGCTGCTATGTGTTGCTGGCAGAACTGTAAAGTAGAACAGACTTCAGATGCGGATAACATTGCTTCTAAAGTAATAGCACTAAATACATTACATTAGTGAGCAAACACAGAATAAGTTACATGGCTGAGTGCTATTATATAGGTCTGAAGGCTCTCTTATAGAACTCCCAGTTTGTGTAACAAATTTTCTTGCAGGGAGGCGAATCACATGATGTACTGACACACACAGTATATATACATCACTGTGTATGTGCATCTATACGCATGTATGTACCAGCACATATAGTATATATATACATCACTGTGTATGTGCATCTATACGCATGTATGTACCAGCACATATAGTATATATATACATCACTGTGTATGTGCATCTATACACATGTATGTACCAGCACATAGTACATATACATCACTGTGTATGTGCATCTATACGCATGTATTTACCAGCACATAGTACATATACATCACTGTGTATGTGCATCTATACGCAATTACGCATCTATGTACCAGCACATAGTATTTATACATCACTGTGTATGTACATCTATACGCATGTATGTACCAGCACATAGTACATATACATCACTGTGTATGTGCATCTATACGCATGTATGTACCAGCACATAGTGTTTATACATCACTGTGTATGTGCATCTATACGCATCTATGTACCAGCACATCTGGGGCGCGATCCGATATACGGCGTCGTTTTTGGCGCAAGCGAGGGAACCCGTGCCGCCCGTAATTTCACCTCGCAACTCGACCTATCCAATATACTGCGACGTCAGATGCTAAACTGGCGTAAGTAGGAAAAACCATCGATCAACTAAAATGTGCGCAAATACACATTTTAGTCGTCGCAAGTACTTACGCCAGTATTTTGTTCACGTAAAGTCTCAATAAAGTGTAGTTTTATGCAAATTAGGCTACGAATCGTAAAAAACAACGGCCAGTTCTAAAAGATGCGACACGTAATTACGCCATTAAAAATTCATACATAAACCCATGAGCAGCGGCCATTTTCTTTAGTGTGTTTGGTTGGTTCTTGGAGCTACAGCACACTACAGTGAGTAGAGATTAGTGGTAAGAGTAGTGAGAGAGGAGCATTTCATTAAGTTAGTTAGGTCGGATTGTTGGATAAATAAGCCTGTACATTTACTTACACTTTTTTTTTAACATATTGCACACATTTTGCATACACACATATACAAAATACACAACACTTTTTTTTTTCTAACACCTCACACATTTTATTTATCTTTTACAGTGTGATAGGCTGAGTGTTTGGTGTGATTGTGTGTGATTGAAGTGGGAGTGAGTGTGAGTGTGTGAGTGTGTGTAGTTTGAGGATGACAGGGAGAGATAGGGCGGGGGGAGGAGGGATGGGAAGTTGCAGGGAGAGGATTATGGACAGGAGGAGCAGCAGGGTCCCCGTCAGGGAGTGAGTGGAGTGGGGAGAGGGAGACTTAGAAGGGAGGATGGGAGTGGGGTTGCCCCAAGGCCAGGCACACTCAGAAGAGGGACAGAGGGTGCACATGGGGATAGAAGGGGGGAGGAGGGAGAGGATAGGGAGGAACCCACACCAGGGACATCCCAGGGAGGGAGCCAGGCGGCCCAGGACGAGGAGCGCATGAGGTGCCCCAACTTCTCTTTTGGCGAAAACCTCGCGCTAGTTCAGGCCGTCATGGAGAACCACACTGCCCTCTTTGGCCAAGAGAAGGGCAAAGGAGTTGCCCGAAGGCGTAAAGATGTATGGCTGAGGGTCAAGGAGGCAGTCAACAGCGTGGCCCAGCAGAGGAGGAATGTGGATGGGCTCAAGAAAAGGTGGAATGACTGCAAGAGGCGGGTCAAGGAGAAAATGGGCCAAGAACCATGCACCAGAGGGGAACAGGTGGTGGTCCTCCCCAGGAGGCGGAATATAATGAGTGGCAGGAGATCATTCGCAGGTCCCTGAGCGTCACAGCAGTCCGTGGACTTCCAGGGGCTCGTGACTCAGGGATTGCAACATCAGCACAGCATGCTGGTGAGTAACATCCCACACACCAGTATTATATGTATTTGAGATATAACATCCTTTAATGTCACACATTCATGTACACAATGAGGAGTACGGTATTTGGCCTACTAACAAAAACATCTACAATTAGATTTCACATTAAAGGGACATTAAACCAAAGCTTTTTATGTCATTATTCGGATAGAGAATACAGTTTTAAACAACATCCCAATTTACTTCTATTATCTAATTTGCTTCATTATTTTGTTATTCTTTGTTTATTAAATATCAATGCACATGGGTGAGCCAATCACATGAGGCATTGACGTGCAGCCACCAATCAGCAGCTTCTGAGCCTATCTAGATATGCTTTATAGCTAAGAATATCAAGAGAATGAAGCAAATTAGGTAATGGAAGTAAATTACAAAGTTGTTTAAAATTGCATGCTCTAGCTGAATCATGAAAGAATAAAAATGGGTTTAATGTCCATTTAATGCTACTTAACACATTGAAATTCATGATATGAGGTGGAATAGTGAAATACTAACATGTCTCAGAGTAACACAGGCCACAAGCCACATGTAGAGTTTTCAGTAAATGGACACTTTCGCCATCACAATACTTTTAGCTCAAGAAAGCACGTTATGTGCCTACATCAGGCTAAAGGAAATTGTGTGACCATAGTGTCACGTAAAGAACACATTTTCTCCATCACTGACATGTACACAGAACTATTGTATAAAACACATACATGTATACTTTGCATATTAAAAACCCTCATATCACAAATCCCAATGTGCACATGCATGTTATAGAGTTTGACATGAGAATGAGTATAGGCCCTAGCATGTATCAATGTACATTGTATGCCCACATGGACATATATATGATTGTACTAATCACTCTCATCATTTGACTCCTCTACAGAACCTCCAGTCACCAGGGTGCAAACGGGCATGCATCCACCACAATCACCGGTACAGAGAATGCCTCCACCTCAACCACCGGTACAGAGAATGCCTCCACCTCAACCACCGGTACAGAGAATACATCAAGAGTATGCTCCCAGGCATGAGCTGGGTTGGACTGCCTCTGTTGAGGACCCAGATGTCATGCCACCAGCATTGCAAGACGATCCCTGGCAGGATCCCTGGCAGGAGGACTATTCCTTTGGCTTTGAGGGGGAGCCAAGTCAGCCCCGATCGGTATATGTCTTTACCCCCCCACTACCAATATCAGGCCAGTCAGGGCTTTTACCAACAGGCTGAGTGGTCGCACACCAGTTGGCAATGGGAGTACCAGTCCACACGGAGAGCTCCACCATCTGCTTCCCTTGGAAAAGCTCCAGCATCTGAGGAGGAGTATATAGCTATTGTAGTTCCTCATGCAGCACCAGCTGTCCTAGTTCCCCAAGAAGCACCAGCTGTCCTAGTTCCCCAAGAAACACCAGCTGTCCTAGTTCCCCAAGAAGCACCAGCTGTCCTAGTTCCCCAAGAAGCACCAGCTGTCCTAGTTCAAGAGTTAGCAGAAGCTGAGGATGTTTCAGATCCAACAGCAGCTAGAGGTGAACCTGCACCTAGAATCCCTGCTGGTCAAGAGCCTGTAGATCCTCTGTATTCTGAGATAGACGATGAATAAATTTCCATCCATAGGAAACTCCTAGCAAGCTGTGAGAGAAGACAGAGAGATCAACGCAGGTTTTACAGGAGCCAACAGACCTTACTCCATTGAGCTGCAACGGGACATGGCAGCATCTTTAAATGGTATAGTACAAAACCAATCTCAGATGATGAGGGTTATATCGGATATGCAGATGCAGACTGACAACAGATGGCGGGAACTAAACCAACTGTTGGGTGTGTTGGTGGAGCATTTCACACACCAGCAGGACATTGCCTCCAGCCTCTCATCTGTGGCCAGCACTCCAGCTGAATCATCGGAATCCACACAACCCAGAAGAACCAGGAGATCCACTCCAGGCACCTCAGAACCCTCATCCAAGAAGGCCCCCCCCAAAAAATAGTTTTATAGTTGACCATAAATCTTGTCCTCTGTTATTTACCATATAATTGTCATCCACATCCATGTGAGGTGTGTTTTAGTACAGTAATATTGTTAAAACATATAATAATACCTGTGTTGAAATGGCCAAAAAAGGTATTATTATCATGTTTATGACATATTCATGTTCTATAAACCACATCACATAGTTGTGTATGAAGGGTACATATAGTAATATTCACTTATAAGATGTAAATCAAGGTTTCTCACATCCAATATAAATTGACACATGGGTATATCTAACTAATAATGTATTTACAGAAGGTGTGAACATAAGGTATAAACATCCATTATCATCATTCTTAATGATAGTCAATAAATCATAGTGAACTAAACATGAATTAAACAAATGAGAAATATACAGTAATTAGGGTGGTTAAGGGAAGGGGGTTGGGATGTAGTAGTTTCACTTACATGCAGTGGAAATCCGCAGTATGTAATTCTGCAAGACATGATATATACACATGCAATGGTTGGTGAGGTACTGTCAAACATCATAATACATATGAATGTTACGGTTTACTGTACTTATGAACAAATAACTTACAGGTGAAGTATTCCCGGATGACATAATCCCTCACTTCATTCCCCCTCAGTGTCCCCCTGTCCACATCCTCAGGTACAGGAACCAGCTGCTGCTGCTGCTCTGGGTCAATGTCCCCCAACAAATGTGTGCCCACAGCAATGTTGTGTAGAATACAACAAGCATTGACAATGGAACACACTTTGTTGGGGTTATACTGTAGAGCTCCGCCTGTAACATCCAGACACCTGAACCTGGTTTTTAATAGGCCAAAGCTCCTTTCGATTACATTCCTTGTTCTTATGTGGGCCTCCTGGTACCTGAGTTGTGGCTCTGTAAGGGGGTGCACCAAGGGGGTTAATAGCCATGGTCTGCAGCCGTACCCTGCGTCACCTGTCATGTAACATATGTATTCTGATTACTACAGGTACATCATGTGCTTAAAGGGACATAACATGGATTTCATTTAAAAGATATATTTAACCAAAACATTAAATTTGTGCATTGTAAGCAATCTACTTTTATGCCAGGATTAGTCTAGACCAAAATTCTATTTTAAAGGACCAGTCAACACAGTAGATTTTCATAATCAACAAATGCAAGATAACAAGACAATGCAATAGCACTTAGTCTAAAATTCAAAATATTTTTTTTTATGACAATTTAAAAAGTTATGTATTTTTCAACTCCCCCTGTACCATGTGACAGCCATCAGCCATTCACAAATGCATACACACTTATTCTTGCACATGCTCAGTAGGAGCTGGTGACTCAAAAAGTTAAAATATAAAAAGACTGTGCACATTTTGTTAATGGAAGTAAATTGGAGAGTTGATTAAAATTAAAAGTCCCAAACGAATAATGAAAGTGTAATTTATACTAGACTGTCCCTTTAAAAAGAACCTGCAATTTTCAGCAACTTTATAATTTACTTCTATTATGTCATTTGCTCCATTCTCTTGATAACATTTGCTGACAAGCATATTAGGAAAGTGTAATTTATACTAGACTGTCCCTTTAAAAAGAAACTGCAATTTTCAGCAACTTTATATTTTACTTCTATTATGTCATTTGCTCCATTCTCTTGATAACATTTGCTGACAAGCATATTAGGAAAGTGTAATTTATACTAGACTGTCCCTTTAAAAAGAACCTGCAAATTTTAAGGAACTTTATAATTTACTTCTATTATGTCATTTGCTCCATTCTCTTGATAACATTTGCTGACAAGCATATTAGATATGCTCATTAGCTGCTGATTGGTGGCTGCACATAGAAGCCTCATATGATTGGCTCATCTATGTGCATTGCTATTTTTTCAACAAAGGATATCTAAAGAATAAATCAAATGAAATAATAGAAGTGAATTGTAATGCTGTTTAACATTGTATTCTCTATCTGAAACATGAGATAATTAATTTGTGTTTAGTGTCCCTTTAGGAGAAATATACAGACAGAATGAAGGTACTCACCAAGCAGCCATCCTCCCGAGAGTGTTCCATTTTCAAACATCTGGAATAAGGAGGTCTGGCACAGGATGTAGGTATCATGTGCACTCCCCGTGGGGCCACGATACGCACATGTGTGCAATCAATTTCCCCCATGACATTGGGAATACCCCCCAGTCGATAGAAGCCTTGTTTAAGACAGTTCAATTCCTGGGGGGTACGGGGGAAATTAATGTATCGTTGTGTCTGGTTATCTAGAGCAGTCAAAACCTCCCCTAGAGTCCTGGAGAAGGTAGACTGCGCTAGGCCAGACACAAGCCCCTCTGTTGACTGGTATGAGCCGGTTGCCAGGAAGTGTACAACACACAACAGCTTCTGCATACCAGTCAGAGCTCGGTTCCTATACGCTTGAGGGTCAATATCATCCTTCAAGACCTCATATAGGTCAATGAGGCTTGCAGAAGTCAAGCGATACTTTTCCCTGACCTCCACTTCTGTTATCCCAAACAGCGTGACCCTAACCCTGTGTATCCTTGGTGGTCTTCCCCTCTGCTGATGCCTTCGTCTTATAGGCCCTGCTGGCCTATGGCCAGCTGCAGCAACAGCAGCATGTGGAGCACCAGGAACAGGGACAACAGCAGGAGGAGCAGGGAGGGCAGCAGCAGCAGCAGGAGCAGGGACGGCTACAGCACCATGACCAGGGACCTCAGCAGCAGGAATAACATCCAAAACAGGGGCTTGTAGGGGTTCCAGCACCCCTTGTGCCCCACGACGCTGTCTCACTCTGAATGCAATATATTGAAAGGGAAACATGGTGGCTAATGAGGGTGTGCATTGGCAGGTGTTTTAAGGCTGCAGGTGAGAGGTTGTGCTGTTTGTGATTGGTTTGACACACTTGCAGGGGCAGGAATAATAAATGCTTTTAAGAGGTTAACTATTTGTGATCAAGCTGCTGCTATGTATATTGTTAAGCATGCATTTGTTAGGCCTTCAGAGAGTTACGTTGGTTTCTAAGTCAGTGCAAGGGTTCCTGCGGCTGAAATTTGTGGCGAGATGAGAATGGAGTAGATTTTCTGAAATCTGCGCGCGTAAGTCCTTACGCCGTATATTGGATACCAAACTGCGTGTGTTTTGTATGTCAGTCTATGGACCAAAAAACGACGGGCAAAGTCAGAAATATACGCACGTAACTTCTAAGTTACGCCGTATATAGGATACCAAACCCGCGCAAATATTGGCGTCGCCGGATTTTGCGGGCGACGATTTATATCGGATCGAGGCCAGTATTTATACATCACTGTGTATGTACATCATACGTATGTATATACCAGCACATAGTACATATGCATCACTGTGTATGTGCATCTATACGCATGTATGTACCAGCACATAGTATATATACATCACTGTTTATGTGCATCTATACGCACATATGTACCAGGTAGCACATAGTATATATACATCACTGTGTATGTGCATCTCTACGCATGTATGTACCAGCACATAGTATATATACATCACTGTGTATGTACATCTATACGCATGTATGTACCAGGCAGCACATAGTATATATACATCACTGTGTATGTGCATAAGGGATTAAATGCCATATCTTCCTCTGTGGTAAGAATGATCATAATTGAACTATTTACATCATACCATTTAATGTAAACTTTTAACTTTATTTCTAACATAGAAATAAACACACAAACAACTTATTGGTTATAAAACCCGTAGGTCACGTTTATTGTGGCAACACAGGAACCAAACGACCAGCACGAATAAACATGGACCAGGGGGGCAGCAATCAGGTACTTGCTAATGCGTAGTAACCGATTCTAACAAGATGGGCAGTGCCTGTGCACAGGAGAGGAAGCAGAGTGTAGCTCAATACTGGAATGGCTTAGGGAGTTCTCGGCTTCAAATCACACGGGCAGGGAACACCACAGACGCGCGTCTGAGGACTTCACCCCTGGCCGGAAATAGCTGTCACTCTACCTCGATCACATCCTGCCCCTGGACACTGTCCACCCGCCAGCCCAGGGTGCAAACCCACCACTCTGTACCATTAGGACCAGGGTCAACAAGGCGCAAACCACATTGAACACCTGGGGAGCTGAAACTTAATGTCTTGGACTTGTAGAAATAGGCTGGCTAGCCCTCATCATGCCTTGGACACCCCTAATCCTAGGGACCACCATAGAGATGAAACCCCCTAATGATTGCCGCCTAAAATAATAAAAAGGGAGGGACAGGGTGGGGAAAACTTTGAAGAAACCAGCAGAAAGATGACTTGTACTTTCTGTACGGGGCTTAAAAAGGTAAGCTAGAACCCCTCCTCTCTATCTGCAACATTGTTTCACACACAAACCAGAACACTACCACTCCTCCGTCTTGGTCTTAACCCTTATGTGCATTCCAGGCAATTTGCCTTACATTTCCTTAAGGGATTAAATTGCCCATTGTAGAAAATCTCATCTCTGCATCTCAGCACAAAGTCCATTGGACACCACAACATAAGGAGATCTGTACCTTGCAATAGAGAAATATTTGCAACTGGGACACAAAGAATTTCTCCTTCACTTGCGAACACAAGTCCATACTGACAGAGAGTATTGGGACACCGCAATTTCCAAGAAATTTCTCCTTCACTTGCGAACATAAGTCCATACTGACAGAGAGTATTGGGACACCGCAATTTCCAGGAAATTCTACAAGACCCTCAACAAAGAAAACTTTTCTCCATTTGGAACCAGATACCTGCTATCAGACCGGAGTCCATACTGATAAATAGTATTGAGACAACCGCCATCCACAAAAAAACTTCTAAGTTCTTTTTAGCTATTACTAATAGCATATCCATACGATTGTCTTCCAACGGATCCCACCAAACAACTAAGTAGTTTTGAGAACCACTACTTTCTAAGGTACTTTTAAAAGGTGTTACAAGGCACTTTTTTGACAATCAACCGCTTTTATCAAAAATTACCCTATCTTAGGTTGTTTTATACAATTTTACTAGATCTTTATTTTTATCCACTGCAGTGCGATACACATATAACATATATATTGTGCAAATATGTATTTAATGTCTTTTTAATCTGCCTATTTTAAATATAAACCATATTGTATTTAAATTTAAATATAAACCATATTGTATTTGATCCTATCCTACTTGTATTTGTTACAACTTGTATTCGCTACATTTTTACAATATAAATTGTCACATTTTGTACAATACCTCAGTTTTCTCTTCATTATTTACATTGATTCTCACAATCTTATCATCTTATCATCACACAAACTAGTTATCACATATAAATTTTATGTTTTTGATATTTGTTCACCAACCACGCTGCAACACTATTAAAAGCACTTTGCTATTATTTTTCAATTAATTTAGCTCCCCTTCACTTGTCCGTTCTAACTTTTATATCGATAACTATTTGGAGGAATTGTTATCATTTAGAAGGGTTGTAGAGCATAATTTTTAACCACTCAAAAATTATTTTGTTCACTAATATCTAACTAGTTTCAAGGTGCACTCGCTCCATCCTGCTTTTAAATACTTAAGGGATTAAATGCAATATCCTCCTCTGTGGGAAGAATTATCATAACTTAACTATTTACATCATAACGTTTAATGTAAACTTTTAACTTCATTTCTAACATAGAAATAAACACACAAACAACTTATTGGTTATAAAACCCGTAGGTCACGTTTATTGTGGCAACACAGGAACCAAACGACTAGCACGAATAAACATGGACCAGGGGGCGGCAATCAGGTACTAGCTAATGCGTAGTAACCCATGCTAACAAGATGGGCAGTACCAGGGCGCAGGAGAGGAAGCAGAGCGTAGCTCAATACTTGAATGGCTTTGGGAGTTTTCGGCTTCGAATCACATGGGCAGGGAACACCACAGACGCACGTCTGAGGACTTCACCGCTGGCCGGAAATAGCCGTTACTCTACCTCAATCACATCCTGCCCCCGGACACTGTCCAACCGCCACGAGATCGCTCACATATTCAGGGCCACTCTCGCCGCCACCCAAAACTCACACAAATAGGAGTAGGGACTGTCTTAGGTCTTCAATAAACAGGTCCATGCCATGGTCCGAAAGATGTACCCCGTCGCCTCGGTAGAGGCTCCGGTCAGCTGCCGTAATAGTTTTGTGCTCCACAACAAAGCCCCTAAGCTCAAACATCAATTTAATCACGTCCCTGTTGAGCTTTTTCCTGACCTGAAAAGCGGGCCTATGGCTGGCCATATGACGCCATGTCAACCTGGGAATAATATTGGACCATCCCATTCTCACACCAGGCATCAAAGCTTTGAAGGTGCGCAGGTCCGACTGGATCACAGCACTAAAAATACTGTCCAGGAATTGAGCCAAGATCGTTTCCACCTAAGTGGAGGATCAAAACGTGAGTTTTGTCCCAGCGTTTCATGGCATCTTGCAGCAATTCAGGCAGACCTGCCCAGCAAATGCCTCTCCTTCCTAATCACCTAATAACCACCCTAGATGACGAGAACCCCAGTTGCTGTCCTCCAGGTTGAATAGATGGCCGGATGGCTGCCCATTGCATGACCGAGTGCCCCACAATCCAGACATGGAGTGGACCACTGCTAGGCCCTGCAAAAGAAACAAGTGTTAGGTCCATACCACAACAATGAAAACATCACAACAGAAAGACACCATAATACTTAGCAGTGGGATAAAAGGGGTCTCACATATAACGGATATCTCCTAGATTTCCACCTCCCCAATGCCATGATACAGTCAGCAGACCAACCTAAAGCCACTGCTGTCGTAGCAGCTCCAACCGTAAATGAGTGCGGAGCTATGGTATTGGGATTTAACCAGGCCTTTTTTTGCAGCCCATCCCAGGACCCTCCGGAATTGGAATCTTGTAAGAGGGGTACCATCCTGGTGAATTAAAAACCTATGCGGACCCACTGGATGCACGTCCGAGAAGGCCTTCAACAGGACGTAAGGGCAACTGGCGGAACCCTGATTCACAGGGAGCGACAGTCAAGCACCCCTACTCTCCTGATCCACTTTGGATCTGGGAATAAATAGCAATACCCCATTTTCGGTGAATCGAACGTGTTCGCACAACACACCTCCCACTTTTGCCATCTTTGACTGCAGTATTCATTCCCCCACTCGAAGGGCACCATGAAATGCCAAGGCGAACGCCGCAGAAAAAAGTTGAACCTCATATTCCCAAGGAACAGACGTCAGGTAGAACCTGAAGCAAAAGGAGTAACCGATCAGCAGTTATGGGTTCCCGAATGTCAGGTCGTGGCACTTCCAACCTCCCCCAGCCCCGAACAATTTGGCGAACCAAAAACGTCTTGGAAGAGTCCGTCAGAGTGAACAATTTACAGAAAAAGGATACCGCTGCCAACCGCGCTGTCACCGCCCCCTTTCTCACCTGCTTAGTTCTAAGTTCCGCAAGCCATCGCAGCAACCATTCTTGCTCAACTGCGCAGGAAGGAAATCCCTGAACATCGCAGAAGAAAACCCATTCTTCCTAATACCTCACATAAGACTTCGAAGTGGAAGGTGCCAGGGACGCCTTCAGTAATGGAATCAGAGACTGCCATTCAGTGCCACCTGCCAAAGGAAAGAAGGACAGGGAACACTATGAGCGTTAGGTGCAAACTTCCTAAAATTTTCCCATTGGAAATGGGAAAGCACATCAGCTATAATATTAGCAACCCCAGGGACATGCCTAGCCTAAAACTCAATGTTCCACTTAAGGCAGCCCAAGACCAGAATCCTAAGATATTTAACCACTGCTGGGGATGAAGATAAGAGTCCATTGATGGCAAAGACCACACTCATATTGTCCGTCCAAAAAACCATGGAACTGTTTTTAAGTTCATCACTTTAGATCTCCAGCGCCACTAGAATAGGAAAGAGCTCCAGGAGGCAAATGTTCCTGGTAAGCACTTTAACGGTCCATTCCACCGGCCATGGCTCAGCACTCTACCTACCATCTAGGTAAGATATGTAGCCGAAGGATCCTGCAGCATCCGTAAAAAGGTGAATGGACTGTGCGGACGTCTGAGGTTTGCACCGAATGCAAACCCCATTGAATTCTCTAAGGAACTAATCCCAAACCTGGAGATCATCCCTCATGTCTATATTAACCTTAATTCTTGACTTAGGGGAGGTCACCCCCGGCAATGAGCGCTTCATTCTTTTCAGAAAAATTCTCCCCATAGGGATGACTTGTCCTGCGAAGCTGAGCAGACCCAAAAGGGATTGCAGCTCTTTTAACGTGCAAAAAGACGCCAAAGCCATTCTTTGTACTTTCTCAAGCATCTTCCGGACTTTATCTGCCGGGAGTCTGCATTTCTCGGCTACAGAGTAAATTTCTATCCCTAAGAACATAAGACATGTACAAGGGCCCTCAGTTTTGTCCTCTGCCAAGGGAACACTGAATTTAGTCATTAACATTCTCATGGTGTGCTGAAGTAACTCACATTCCCTGGAGCCCTGTCTGCCCACCAATAAAAAATCATCCAGATAATGATCAATTCTATCCTCCCCCTCCACCTCTGCGACAGCCCAATGTAAGAAGGAGCTGAAAGCCTCAAAATAGGCGCAGGAAATGGAACACCCCATGGGTAAACAACGGTCGACAAAGTATGATCCGTTGAAAAAAGAACCCATTAGATAAAAAGAAGATGGGTGAATCGGCAGCAGCCAGAAGGTAGACTCTACATCAAGTTTTGCCAGCAAGGCACCTTGACCCGACCTCCGAACCACCCTTAGGGCATCATCAAAGGACTGATAATGAACCGTGCTCAGTTCCTGTGAGATGGCGTCATTGACTGACCTGTCTTTTGGGTAGGAAAGGTGTTGAATCATCCTGAACTTCCCTGGGTCTTTCTTTGGCACGACCCCCAGAGGAGAAATAACCAATCCCGGTATTGACTTTTCCCTAAATGGTCCAGCTATCCTACCCAGCGAAACTTCCTTACCCAATTTCTCCTTTAATGCATCTGGAAACTGGTAAGCCGATTTCAGGTTCCTGCGGCCCGCAGAACCTTAAACCTTACTTTGTACCGGAAAAATGAAACCTTCCTGGAGGCCCGACTCCAGCAAGGTAGCCGCATCCCTATCTGGGTACAGTGCAAGCCAAGGTCTGCTCTTACCAACAACAGGGCCTCATGATCCGACCCACAGTTGCGGCATGCAGGTCGCAGTGCTTATCTTGACATTTCAAACAGACCCTGGCGGGGCGTCTGCGAAACCTACTAGCAGAACGTACCTGGTGTGAACCCGCTGGAGGAGCAGAAGACCCCGGGATCTTCTCAGGGTTACCTACCATCTTCCTGCGGAATTCTAAATCATAATCCTGCCAGGCTTCATCACAATAATTTTCCACAATGATTTCCATATTCTCCATATATTTTAATATGGCTAAACACTGTGTATGTGCATCTATAGGCATGTATGTACCAGCAGATATTATATATACATCACTTTGTATGTGCATCTATACGCATGTATGTACCAGCACATACAGTATATATACACATCACTGTGTATGTGCATCTATAGCATGTATGTACCAGCACATAGTATATATACATCACTGTGTATGTGCATCTATAGGCATGTATGTACCTGCAGATATTATATATACATCACTTTGTATGTGCATCTATACGTATGTATGTACCAGCACATATAGTATATATACATCACTGTGTATGTGCATCTATACGCATGTATGTACCAGCACATATAGGATATATACATCACTGTGTATGTGCAGCTATACGCATGTATGTACCAGCACATATAGTATATATACATCACTGTGTATGTGCATCTATACGCATGTATGTAACAGCACATATAGTATATATACTGTACATCACTGTGTATGTGTATCTATACATATGTATGTACCAGCACATATAGTATATATATATATATATATATATATATATATATATATACACATCACTGTGTATGTGCATCCATACATATGTATGTACCAGCATATAGTATGTATACATAACTGTGTATGTGCATCTATACGCATGTATGTACCAGCACATATAGTATATATACCTCACTGTGTATGTGCATCTATATGCATGTATGTACCAGCACATAGTATATATACATCACTGTGTATGTGCATCTATATGTATGTATGTACCAGCACATATAGTATATATACACATCTCTGTGTATGTGCATCTATACGTATATATGTACCAGCACATATAGTATATATACACATCACTGTGTATGTGCATCTATACATATGTATGTACCAGCACATATAGTATATAAATATCACTGTGTATGTGCGTCTTTACGTATGTATGTACCAGCACATATAGTATGTATACATCACTGTGTATGTGCATCTATACGCATGTATGTACCAGCACATAGTACATATACATCACTGTGTATGTGCATCTATACGCATGTATGTACCAGCACATAGTACATATACATCACTGTGTATGTGCATCTATACGCATGTATGTACCAGCACATAGTATATATACATCACTGTGCATGTGCATCTATACGCATGTATGTACCAGCACATATAATATATACTGTATATATCACTGTGTATGTGCATCTATACGCATGTATGTACCAGCACATATAGTATATATACATTACTGTGTATGTGTATCTATACGTATGTATGTACCAGCACATATAGTATATATATATACATCACTGTGTAAGTGCATCCATACATATGTATGTACCAGCACATATAGTATGTATACATAACTGTGTATGTGCATCTATACGCATGTATGTACCAGCACATATAGTATATATACATCACTGTGTATGTGCATCTATACGAATGTATGTACCAGCACATAGTGCATATACATCACTGTGTATGTGCATCTATACGTATGTATGTACCAGCACATATAGTATATATACATCACTGTGTATGTGCGTCTATACGTATGTATGTACCAGCACATATAGTATATATACATCACTGTGTATGTGCATCTATACGCATGTATGTACCAGCACATAGTACATATACATCACTGTGTATGTGCATCTATACACATGTATGTACCAGCACATAGTACATATACATCACTGTGTATGTGTATCTATACGCATGTATGTACCAGCACATAGTATATATACATCACTGTGTATGTGCATCTATACACATGTATTTACCAGCACATATAGTATATACTGTATATATCACTGTGTATGTGCGTCTAAAGGCATGCATGTACCAGCACATATAGTATATATATACATCACTGTGTATGTGCATCTATACCTATGTATGTACCAGCACATATAGTATATACTGTATATATCACTGTGTATGTGCATCTAAACGCATGCATGTACCAGCACATGTAGTATATATACATCACTGTGTATGTGCATCTATACCTATGTATGTACCAGCACATATAGTATATACTGTATATATCACTGTGTATGTGCATCTATACGCATGTATGTACCAGCACATATAGTATATATACATCACTGTGTATGTGCATCTATACGCATGTATGTACCAGCACATAGTATATATACACATCACTGTTTATGTGCATCTATACGCATGTATGTACCACCACATATAGTATATACTGTATATATCACTGTGTATGTGCATCTAAATGCATGTATGTACCAGCACATATAGTATATATACATCACTGTGTATGTGCATCTATACGCATGTATGTACCAGCACATATAGTATATACTGTATATATCACTGTGTATGTGCATCTATACGCATGTATGTACCAGCACATATAGTATATATACATCACTGTGTATGTGCATCTATACACATGTATGTACCAGCACATATAGTATATATACCTCACTGTATATGTGCATCTATACGCATGTATGTACCAAGCAGCACATAGTATATATACATATCGATGTGTATGTGCATCTATACGCATGTATGTACCAGCACATATAGTATATATACCTCACTGTATATGTGCATCTATACGCATGTATATACCAGCACATATAGTATATATACATCACTGTGTATGTGCATCTATACGCATGTATGTGCCAGCACATATAGTATATATACATCACTGTGTATGTGTATCTATACGTATGCATGTACCAGCACATATAGTATATATATATATATATATATACATCACTGTGTAAGTGCATCCATACATATGTATATACCAGCACATATAGTATGTATACATAACTGTGTATGTGCATCTATACGCATGTATGTACCAGCACATAGTACATATACATCACTGTGTATGTGCATCTATACGTATGTATGTACCAGCACATATAGTATATATACATCACTGTGTATGTGCGTCTATACGTATGTATGTACCAGCACATATAGTATGTATACATCACTGTGTATGTGCATCTAAATGCATGTATGTACCAGCACATAGTACATATACATCACTGTGTATGTGCATCTATACGCATGTATGTACCAGCACATAGTACATATACATCACTGTGTATGTGCATCTATACGCATGTATGTACCAGCACATAGTATATATACATCACTGTGTATGTGCATCTATACGCATGTATGTACCAGCACATATAGTATATACTGTATATATCACTGTGTATGTGCATCTAAACGCATGTATGTACCAGCACATATAGTATATATACATCACTGTGTATGTGCATCTATATGCATGTATGTACCAGCACATATAGTATATACTGTATATATCACTGTGTATGTGCATCTATATGCATGTATGTACCAGCACATATAGTATATATACATCACTGTGTATGTGCATCTATATGCATGTATGTACCAGCACATATAGTATATAATGTATATATCACTGTGTATGTGCATCTATATGCATGTATGTACCAGCACATATAGTATATACTGTATATATCACTGTGTATGTGCATCTATATGCATGTATGTACCAGCACATATAGTATATACTGTATATATCACTGTGTATGTGCATCTATATGCATGTATGTACCAGCACATATAGTATATACTGTATATATCACTGTGTATGTGCATCTATATGCATGTATGTACCAGCACATATAGTATATATACCTCACTGTATATGTGCATCTATACGCATGTATGTACCAGGCAGCACATAGTATATATACATATCACTGTGTATGTGCATCTATATGCATGTATGTACTGGCAGATACGGTATATGTTAATCACTGTAAAGAGGAGGGTATTTCAATCCTGAGATTGAAAAATGTACACTTGTTAGCACTCACATCTAAGAGAAGGTGGCATATTGATTAGAACATGTTATTCCAAAGGGATGGCAGTCTATGCCGTAACAATTAAAATATAACCTTTATTAGGAATTTAATTAAAAATATGATCCACAAACAAACACAAAAGTTTATTGGTAAAAACACAGAATGTTAGTGAGGATACTGTGTACTATACTGTGTATTGATACTAAATATAGGGAATTGTGTACGGTATTAGTAATTATAAGTATAAGTGTATACTTATAATTACTAATACCGTACACTAAACTCTCTACAATAGGGAACTTCTCCTTAACCAAGAATACTCTCATCTTGAGTTAAGAGTTAACTCTCTGTGCAATTCCCTATATTTAGTATCAATACTCAGTACACAGTATCCTCACTAACATTCTGTGTTTTTACCAATAAACTTTTGTGTTTGTTTGTGGATCATATTTTTAATTAAATTCCTAATAAAGGTTATTACCTGCCTTAATTATTAAAGAGCATCTTAAGAACATTAGATAGTAGTGCCATTAGCTTTTTCTTTCTTTTTATGTTAATCACTGTGTATGTGCATTAATACGCATATATATGTACTGACACATAAGGTAAGGGCTGGTATTACAAGTTCAAAGTAAAAATTTAGAGCAGGACCGAAAGACTCTGTGGGTCTTATATCATGGTTACAGTGATGTATATATACCTTATGTGCCAGTGCATACATGTGTATTAATGTACATATACAGTGGTGTATATATATATATATATATATAGTGTGTACAGTACTCTGCATCAAATAGTAGCAAACAGAGCAAAATCCTATTCTTGTTAGTTTAAAATAATCACATGTACAAAGCAATAATTACAATGGGATTTTTCTATTTATCTTTGTCTGTATATCTAATCAAAATCTGTATTTTTGTCTGTCTATCAACCATCTCTATCTATCCATCATCTATCTATGTATCTATCTATTTATCTATTTGTATGTCTGTCTGCCTATTTATATGTCTCTCTGTCTGTCTATCTAATGAATTGTTATGTGAGTTATGAGCTGATTTCAGTAACATATTTGTGTGACATTTTCTCAGGGATCGGTTGGTTATCTTTATAAGCTAATAAAAATCAAGTAAATCTGTTCAAGATGTCTAAACGGTAAGGAACAAGACATATATGAGTGTTTAAAACAATAATTACAGGGTAAACTTATGATGGAACTAAAATTCAAGCATTAAAGAAATAAATATTTCACATTCCAATGTTCTTTACATAGCAGAATATGCTATATTTCTTATACATATATCTGATGTTTTTTTGCACAAATATATATTTATATCTACAACCCCAATTCCGAAAAAGTTGGGACAGTATGGAAAATGCAAAAACAAACAAACAAAAAGAGTAATTTGAAATTCAATTCACCCTGTACTATATTGAAAACACTATCGGCTAGATTACGAGTCTTGCGTTAGCCTTAAAAAGCAGCGTTGAGGGGTCCCAACTCTGCTTTTTAACGCCCGCTGGTATTACGAGTCAGGCAGGAGAGGGTCTACCGCTCACTTTTTTTCCGCAATTTTAGCATACCGCAAATCCCCTTACGTCAATCCTATCTTTTTAATGGGATTTGCCTAATGCCGGTATTACGATCGCCTGAAAAAGTGAGCGGTAGACCCTCTCCTGGCAAGACTCCTACCGCATATAAAAGTCAGTAGTTGAGAGTTTTATGGGCTAACGCCATAACATAAAACTCTTAACTAAAGTGCTAAAAAGTACACTAACACCCATAAACTACCTATTAACCCCTAAACCGAGCCCCCCCCCACATCGGAAACACTTAACTAACATGTTTAATCCCTAATCTGCCGACCAGACATCGCCGCCACTTTAATAAATGTATTAACCCCTATACCGCCGCACTCCCGCCTCACAAACACTAGTTAAATTTTATTAACCCCTAATCTGCCGTCCCTAACATCGCCGACAGCTACCTACATTTATTAACCCCTAATCTGCCGACCCCAATGTCGCCGCTATTATATTAAATTTATTAACCCCTAAATCTAACCCTAACCCCCCTAACTTAAATATAATTTAAATAAAACAAAATTAAATTACTACAATTAAATAAATTAATCCTATTTAAAACTAAATACTTACCTATAAAATAAACCCTAAGATAGCTACAATATAATTAATAATTACATTGTAGCCATCTAAGGGTTTATTTTTATTTTACAGGCAACTTTGTATTTATTTTTACTAGGTACAATAGTTATTAAATAGTTATTAACTATTTAATAACTTCCTAGTTAAAATAAATACAAATTTACCTGTAAAATAAACCCTAACCTAAGTTACAATTACACCTAACACTACACTATAATTAAACTAATTCCCGAAACTACCTACAATTAATTACAATTAAATTAAATAAACTAAATAACGGGAAAAAAAACACTAAATTACAGAAAATAAAAAAAGAATTACAAGAATTTTAAACTAATTACACCTAATCTAATCCCCCTAATAAAATAAAAAAGCCCCCCAAAATAATAAAATTCCCTAACCTATACTAAATTACAAATAGCCCTTAAAAGGGCCTTTTGCAGGGCATTGCCCCAAAGTAGTCAGCTCTTTCACCTGTAAAAAAAAATACAATACCCCCCAACATTAAAACCCACCACCCACACACCCAACCCTACTCTAAAACCCACCCAATCCCCCCTTAAAAAAAACTAACACTACCCCCTTGAAGATCACCCTACCTTGAGACGTCTTCACCCAGCCGGGCACAAGTGGTCCTCCTGAGGGTCCGAAGTCTTCATCCTATCCGGCCAGAAGAGGACATCCAGACCGGCAGAAGGCTTCATCCAGGCGGCATCTTCTATCTTCATCCTTCCGGAGCGGGTCCATCTTCAAGACATCCGACGCGGAGCATCCTCTTCATCTGATGGCCGACAACTGAATGACTGGTCCTTTAAGTGACGTCATCCAAGATGGCGTCCCTTAAATTCCGATTGGCTGAATCCTATCAGCCAATCGGAATTAAGGTAGGAAAAATCCTATTGGCTGATCCAATCAGCCAATAGGATTGAGCTTGCATTCTATTGGCTGTTCCAATCAGCCAATAGAATGTGAGGTCAATCCTATTGGCTGATTGCATCAGCCAATAGGATTTTTCCTACCTTAATTCCGATTGGTTGATAGGATTCTATCAGCCAATCGGAATTCAAGGGACGCCATCTTGGATGACGTCACTTGAATTCCGATTGGTTGATATGATTCTATCATCCAATCGGAATTCAAGGGACGCCATCTTGGATGACGTCACTTAAAGGACCAGTCATTCAGTCGTCGGCCGTCGGATGAAACAAGCAAGCATCGGGAGACGATGGCTACGAGCGAACAGGCTGTCGATGCCCCTTGGATACGTTAGAGTGTGGGATAGCCCAGGACCGCCGTGTACACCAGTTCCTTACAGAGGACATTCGTACCCCGAACAAACATTGCTTTGCAATGGATCAACACTAGTAAGTCTTGTTATATAAGAGAGCCATTTCAGTTCATGTTGGAATGTTCGGTTGAAGAGGTATTACATTGTAACGTGTAAGTTTTTCCTTCATCCGCATTGGGGCCAAGATAACATTACACTAGATATCATTAAGATCCTTGCAGCATACTATACGTTCCGCACATACTGCTCATTATTCTTTGGGACACTTTAAAGGACTGCCAGAGGTTTAACAAGGGGAAACCAGTACCTAGTTATGAATTGCCTAAACAGCTTACCTATGCTATCAGCAACCTTTTATCTTTACTAAAGTTTATATGTGGAAGCAGGCAAGTCCCAGTGTTCTTGTATTACAGTGAATTGAGCACGCACCCCCACCAACAGTTTTTATGTCCCTAGGGCGAGTACCCATTACTCCTTGAATAGTACGGAGGGGTACTGTAGGTCTCAACACCATCAGGCATCTTCATTCCTATTTTTCTTCATGTATATATTATATACATATTTACACATATAAACACATAAAAACACATGTATATACATTTGCACTCGAGCACAACCGTTTACATTCAACTTGTTATATGTTCGCTAGTGAGCACGGTCGAGATATTGCTTATCTCATCCAAAATTAACATCAGTGCGGCACTTGTAATCTAGGCTCTATTTAAAGAAGCTACATTGCTCCAAGACAGAGATCTGGTAAAGATGGGGCAGGTCTGGTGCCCGTGGCCCTTAACACTCAGGTACACTGACTGAACACAAGATATAAGAGAAATAAAATGTAATACTAAGACAAGCAAGTGAGAAAGATCAGATGGGTAGCATAAGGGTGACCAAGATACAGGGCCTGAAGTGGATGAAGGCGTTGCCAGTTAAGAGGATACTCAGGCAAGTGTATGGGTTGATAGGGAAGAAGATACAGCTTACACTCCTGTGTCTAGTAAATATGCAGCCTTGTGCGGTTAATAAATATCACATGTATGGTACAAACACTGCAAATGATTTACACCAATCTAGAGCTGATCCGTTACTATAACTGAGAGTGGGGTTTTTTAACTCTGCACAAGGACCAACATATTGGGGTGATTCTGAGCCAGTTAATAAAGTTGCCAGGCATCCAGTATTTTAGCAGGCTGTCCAGTAAAACAAAAATACTGGACACTTAAATATTTTTTTTTAAAAGTCTATCAGCTAGATTACGAGTTGTGCATTAGGCTGAAAAAGCAGCGTTAACAGGTCCTAACGCTGCTTTTTCACTGCCGCTGCTATAACGAGTCTAGCAGGTTTAGGGGCACCGCACACTTCTTTGACCTTACCGCAAAACGACTAACGTAAACTTCGTAAAGTCTTTTTTCTATGGGATTTCCATAGCGCCGGTATTACGAGTCTGTCCTGGGAGGCCAAAAAGTGAGCGATACACCCTCTACCTCCAAGATCCCTAACGCATTCTAAAGTCAGTAGTTAAGAGTTTTATGGTGCAACGCCGTAGCATAAAACTCATAACTAAAGTGCTAAAAAGTACACTAACACCAATAAACTACCTATTAACCCCTAAACCGAGGCCCTTCTGCATCGCAAACACTATAATAAAATTTGTAACCCCTAATCTGCCGCTCCGGACATCGCCGCCATTATAATAAACATATTAAGCCCTAAACCGCCGCACTCCCGCCTCGCAAACCCTAGTTAAATATTATTAACCCCTAATCTGCCGCCCCTAACATCGCCGACACCTACCTACATTTATTAACCCCTAATCTGCCGTCCCCAACGTCGCCGCCACTATATTAAATGTATTAACCTCTAAATCTAAGTCTAACCCTAACCCTAACACCCCCTAACTTAAATATAATTTAAATAAATCTAAATAAAATTACTATCATTAACTAAATTAATCCTATTTAAAACTAAATACTTACCTATAAAATAAAAGAGCTGATGGGGCAATGCCCCGCAAAAAGCCCTTTAAAGGGCTATTTGTAATTTAGAATAGGGTAGGGATTTTTATTATTTTGGGGGGCTTTTTTATTTTATTAGGGGGATTAGATTAGGTGTAATTAGTTTAAAATTCTTGTAATTATTTTATTTTTTTCTGTAATTTAGTGGGGGGGGGTTTCTTCGTACTTTAGTTTATTTAATTTAATTGTAATTAATTGTAGTTAATTTAGTTAATTTATTTAATGATAGTGTAGTGTTAGGTGTAATTGTAACTTAGGTTAGGGTTTATTTTACAGGTAAATTTGTATTTATTTTAGCTAGGTAGCTATTAAATAGTTAATAACTATTTAATAACTATTGTACCTAGTTAAAATAAATACAAAGTTGCCTGTAAAATAAAAATAAAACCTAAGATAGATACATTGGGGCATATTTATCAAGGTCTGGCGGACCTGATCCGACACTGCGGATCAGGTCCGCCAGACCTCGCTGAATACGGCGAGCAATACGCTCACCGTATTCAGCATTGCACCAGCAGCTCACAAGAGCTGCTGGTGCAACACCGCCCCCTACAGACTCGTGGCCAATCGGCCGCCAGCAGGGGGGTGTGAATCAACCCGATTGTACTCGATCGGGTTGTATTGTGGCGATGTCTGTCCGCCTGCAACGCTGGTATTGAGGTAAGATGTGGAGCTAAATTTTGCTCTCCGCTCACTTTTTTGCGGCTAACGCCGGGTTTAAAAAAACCTGTAATACCAGCTTTGTCTTAAGTGAGCGGTGAGAAAAAACTGCTCGTTAGCAACGTACCCCTGTTACCACAAAACTCGTAATCTCGGTGTAAGATAGCTACAATATAACTAATAGTTACATTAGATCCATCGATCCAATCAGCCAATAGGATGGAGATCGCATTCTATTGGCTGATTGGAACAGCCAATAGAATGCCAGCTCAATCCTATTGGCTGATTGCATCAGCCAATAGGATTTTTTCTACCTTAATTCAGATTGGCTGAAAGAATTCTATCAGCCAATAGGAATCTAAGGGACGCCATCTTGGATGACGTCACTTAAAGAGATATTCATTCGGAAGAAGCTGTCGTTTGAAGAGTATGCTCTGCGCCGGATGTCTTGAAGATGGAGCCGCTCCGCGTCGGAAGGATGAAGATAGAAGATGCCGTCTGGATAAAGACTTCTGCCCATCTGGAGGACCACTTCTGCCCGTCTGGAGGACCACTTCTGCCGGCTTCGTTGAGGACATCTTGCCGCTTGGATGAAGACTTCTCCTGGTAAGTGAATCTTCGAGGGTTAGTGTTAGGAATTTTTTAAGGGTGTATTGGGTGGGTTTATTTTTTAGGTTAGGGACTTTGGGCCGCAATAGAGCTAAATGCCATTTTAAGGGCAATACCCATCCAAATGCCCTTTTCAGGGCAATGGGGAGCTTAGGTTTTTTTAGTTAGCTTTTTATTTGGGGGGTTGGTTGTGTGGGTGGTGGGTTTTACTGTTGGGGGGGTGTTTGTATTTTTTTTTACAGGTAAAAGAGCTGATTACTTTGGGCAATGCCCCGCAAAAGGCCCTTTTAAGGGCTATTGATAGTTTAGTTTAGGCTAGTTTTTTTTTTATTTTGGGTGTTTTTTTTTATTTTGATAGGGCTATTAGATTAGGTGCAATTAGTTTAAAGATCTGTAATTTGTTTTTTTTGTGTGATTTAGCTAATTTTATTTAATTTATTTAATTGTATTTAATTTAGTTAATGTATTTAATTGTAGTTTAGTGTTAGGTGTTAGTGTAACATAGGTTAGATTTTATTTTACAGGTAAATGTGTATTTATTTTAGCTAGGTAGTTAGTAAATAGTTAATAACTATTTAATAACTATTCTACCTAGTTAAAATAAATACAAACTTGCCTGTAAAATAAAAATAAACCCTAAGCTAGCTACAATGTAACTATTAGTTATATTGTAGCTATCTTAGGGTTTATTTTATAGGTAAGTATTTAGTTTTAAATAGGAATCATTTAGTTAATTATAGTAATTTTATTTGATTTATTTAAATTATATTTAAGTTAGGGGGTGTTAGGGTTAGACTTAGATTTAGGGGTTAATACATTTAATACAGTGGCGGCGACGTTGGGGCGGCAGATTAGGGGTTAATAAATGTAGTTAGGTTGCGGCAACATTGGGGGCCGCAGATTAGGGGTTCATAAAAATAATGTAGGTGTCGGCGATGTTGGGGGCAGCAGATTAGGGGTTAATAAGTATAATGTAGGTGGCGGCGATGTCCGGAGCGGCAGATTAGGGGTTAATAAATATAATGCAGGTGGCGGGGATGTCGGGGGCGGCAGATTGGGGTTAATAAGTGTAAGATTAGGAGTGTTTAGACTCAGGGTTCATGTTAGGGTGTTGGGTGTAAACATAAAATGTGTTTACCAATAGGAATCAATGGGGCTGCGTTACTGAGATTTACGCTGCTTTTTGGCAGCTGTTAGACTTTTTCTCAGCCGACTCTCCCCATTGATGTCTATGGGAAAATCGTGCACGAGCACGTACGACCAGCTCCCCGCTGACTTAAGCAGCACTGGTATTGGAGTGAGATATGGAGCTAAATTTTGCTCTACGATCACTTCTTGCCTCTTAACGCCGGGTTTCTGAAAACCCGTAATACCAGCGCTGCAGGTAAGTGAGCGGTGAGAAAAAACTGCTCATTAGCACCGCACAGCTCCTAATGCAAAACTCGTAATCTGGCAGTATGAGTGTTAACAGTATAATGCTTTCTCTGTCTCATTGATTTGCCAATGTGAAGCAGAAAAAAGTGAGGGGTAGTCAAGGAGTTCCAATCTCTACTGTTTACATGTGTTGGTGGCAACCTGAGGTGTACAAGTATTGATTTCTATGTTATTGGCCAAGGGGTAGAAATAACTGCCTAATTGTATACATGGTAGGATGAAGAGTGGGATCTAAGGTAAAACTTTGATGGGGGGTATTTTGTGACCCCATTGACCTCCATGCCCAGTTACCTACAGATTCTCCTCTTATTTTTATAGAAGACAGCTGGCAAACCTCACCGGTGGCTGGAAGATATTATTAATTCTAAAGTTATTAACTGGCTATCAACTTCCAAAGAGTTTATGGGGCCAATTTATCTAGTGCCGGGCGGACATGATTCTCTGTAGCGAATAATGTCCGCCGGCGCTCGGCATCACTTAATGCTGACAGCATATGCTATCGGCATTTAACATTGCACAAGAATGTCTTGTTAAAATGCTTGTGCAATGCCGCCACCTGCACATTCATGACCAATCGGCCACTAGCAGGGGGTGTCAATCATCCCAATCGTATCGGGATGATTTCAGTCCACCACCTAAAAGGTGGCAGAGAAGTTATGAAGCAGCGGTTGTAAGAGCCAGAAACTTCGGCCGGATTCAGCAGCGTCAACACAGTATATATCAGTAATTAAGTGCTGCATTACAAAATGTCTGCACACACAATAAATATTTATATATGCACATTATATATCAGCAATTAAGTCCTGAGATAAGGGGGCAGTCTGCAGAGGCTTAGATACAAGGTAATAACAGAAGTAGAAAGTATATTAATATAACTGAGATATGGGCAGTCTGCAGAGGCTTAGATACAGGGTAATCACAGAGGTAAAAAGTATATTAATATAACTGAGATAAGGAGCAGTCTGCAGAGGCTTAGATACAGGGTAATCACAGAGGTAAAAAGTATATTAATATAACTGAGATAAGGAGCAGTCTGCAGAGGCTTAGATACAAGGTAATCACAGAGGTAAAAAGTGTATTAATATCAGTGTTGGTTATGCAACACTGGGGAAAGGGTAATAAAGGGATTATCTATCTTTTTAAACAATAACAATTTTAATGTAGACTGTCCCTTTAATACTTAGAAATTATATTTTTCCTGTCTAAGCAAAAACACACAGGGTGAGACTTTTAAACATTTTAAAATTGCTCTCTGAACCATTCCCATAAGTTATGTGATAATCCTTTTAACAGGAATAGAATCTTCCCATCTATAGTCTGGGACATTACAGCACTGCACACTGTACAGGTAAAGTCAGTTTGTGCTGTAGAATCTACTATCAAGTGCAGAATAGAAAAGTATTTAGATGTAGAAATGCTACTAACTACAGGGAGTGCAGAATTATTAGGCAAATGAGTATTTTGACCACATCATCCTCCTTATGCATGTTGTCTTACTCCAAGCTGTATAGGCTCGAAAGCCTACTACCAATTAAGCATATTAGGTGATGTGCATCTCTGTAATGAGAAGGGGTGTGGTCTAATAACATCAACACCCTATATCAGGTGTGCATAATTATTAGGCAACTTCCTTTCCTTTGGCAAAATGGGTCAAAAGAAGGACTTGACAGGCTAAGAAAAGTAAAAAATAGTGAGATATCTTGCAGAGGGATGCAGCACTCTTAAAATTGCAAAGCTTCTGAAGCGTGATCATCGAACAATCAAGCGTTTCATTCAAAATAGTCAACAGGGTCGCAAGAAGCATGTGGAAAAACCAAGGCGCAAAATAACTGCCCATGAACTGAGAAAAGTCAAGCGTGCAGCTGCCAAGATGCCACTTGCCACCAGTTTGGCCATATTTCAGAGCTGCAACATCACTGGAGTGCCCAAAAGCACAAGGTGTGCAATACTCAGAGACATGGCCAAGGTAAGAAAGGCTGAAAGACGACCACCACTGAACAAGACACACAAGCTGAAACGTCAAGACTGGGCCAAGAAATATCTCAAGACTGATTTTTCTAAGGTTTTATGGACTGATGAAATGAGAGTGAGTCTTGATGGGCCAGATGGATGGGCCCGTGGCTGGATTGGTAAAGGGCAGAGAGCTCCAGTCCGACTCAGACGCCAGCAAGGTGGAGGTGGAGTACTGGTTTGGGCTGGTATCATCAAAGATGAGCTTGTGGGGCCTTTTCGGGTTGAGGATGGAGTCAAGCTCAACTCCCAGTCCTACTGCCAGTTTCTGGAAGACACTTTCTTCAAGCAGTGGTACAGGAAGAAGTCTGCATCCTTCAAGAAAAACATGATTTTCATGCAGGACAATGCTCCATCACACGCGTCCAAGTACTCCACAGCGTGGCTGGCAAGAAAGGGTATAAAAGAATAAAATCTAATGACATGGCCTCCTTGTTCACCTGATCTGAACCCCATTGAGAACCTGTGGTCCATCATCAAATGTGAGATTTACAAGGAGGGAAAACAGTACACCTCTCTGAACAGTGTCTGGGAGGCTGTGGTTGCTGCTGCACGCAATGTTGATGGTGAACAGATCAAAACACTGACAGAATCTATGGATGGCAGGCTTTTGAGTGTCCTTGCAAAGAAAGGTGGCTATATTGGTCACTGATTTGTTTTTGTTTTGTTTTTGAATGTCAGAAATGTATATTTGTGAATGTTGAGATGTTATATTGGTTTCACTGGTAAAAATAAATAATTGAAATGGGTATATATTTGTTTTTTGTTAAGTTGCCTAATAATTATGCACAGTAATAGTCACCTGCACACACAGATATCCCCCTAAAATAGCTATAACTAAAAACAAACTAAAAACTACTTCCAAAACTATTCAGCTTTGAAATTAATGAGTTTTTTGGGTTCATTGAGAACATGGTTGTTGTTCAATAATAAAATTAATCCTCAAAAATACAACTTGCCTAATAATTCTGCACTCCCTGTATAGGGGAAATCTCTTGGTTTGTAGCAGGAAGAGATACAGGTTTTAGCAACCGGCAGTATAAGCTGTTGTGTAAATTATACATAACACAGGCGTTTGGAGAGGGGACAAGAGATGTGAACTGTATTTCAGCACCTACTTGATGCCATTTATATGATGTGCAGCTCATGGGTACAACAATCTGCTCATTGTGCCAATCATATCATTAGGTTCCTGACTGGGGGTCATTTCTCAGAATACCCATGGCATTGTGGCACAGAGACTGCCAGGGTGATACTGTGATTCACAACCATAGGGTCAGGACATGGTGAATAAGGGCTGGAAGTGAGGTGTGCAAGATGGGGATGAACCCAGCTGCTTTTGGTAACATAAAAATAATAATAAACTGGACCCCTAGCATCCCACACCTGGCACTTCCTGCTCCATCTCTAGATAACATCATTTCTGTATTTCATCTGCTTCCCCCAACACACAGTCATGTTCATGTAGGCCCCCTGTTAGCACGGTCTGCAGCTGGCACTGCTGGTGTTACTAACCTGCCAGCTCCTCAGCTGTGCCTGATTAAACTACTCTGCCTGGCACATGCCCAGCTTACATAACTGCCACAATCATTAACCAGGCATGTTGTAAAGACCACAGACCTCAGAAACAGTACTGTGCTCCTTGCTCTGACCCGGAGAGACAGAAAATGTCACTGTAGAGTCTCTGCAATGCTCTTGTCAGGCACAATCTACCAATCACAGTGGTTGCGTCCAGGGTTCCATCTAAGGCCAGTTTTGTGAGCAACCCAGCAGTGAAACAGTTAATAAGGGAACCACACCTTGCAGTCTGCATTGTGTAGTGTTTGCTAATTGATTTGATTAACTGTTTCACTACTGGGCTGCTCACAAAACTGGCCATAGAGGGAACACTAGTTGCGTCTCCCTAGATAAGTACTCACTGCAGTGGTAAGTGGCCCAGGTTGTAACGCAATAACCACACGGCCACTAGACCAGCAATTTAACCTCAGTTAGTCGGATGTAAAGGAATAATGGTGACCATTTATTTGTTCCTTCTATAAGATGGTATCTTTAAATGTTCCTGTGCTGAATAAACCTACTTGTAAGACATGTATCTGTCAGCTCTATTCTGGGAGTTGTTAATGATGCTGGAGGATAGCATCAATATATAATATATTGTAACGGTGCTTGTCGTTAGTTGTAGACAATTTAGTGACTCACTGCTGGCCGTGAGAAGTGGATCTGTTCTCACTAATGTTTTTTTCTTCCAGTGCTGGTGTCTAGACTTTCTATTAGGTTTTATTACTATTTATTTGCTCAATTACTAACAAATCATAGAAATTAAAAATGTTGTAGCATCACTCCCAAGTAGCCTCAGCTCCCTGTGTGTCCTCTCATGATCTCACTATGTGTTGGGATACTCAGGTATATATAGTAACACATCAATACATTTAGTAGTAAAAACTAAACATAACTAGCCCAGCCACATTCATTCCTATGTTCCTTCCAAGAATCCAAGGCTGCTTCTTTCTAAGAAACTGACAGACAGATGTGTGTATTGTGCAGCTACAGCAGAGGCTGGGGAGGAGGGGTTCTGCTGGGCTCTTCAGGGAAGGACTGGCTACAGAGCCAAATGTGTGTATTCTGGTACTGCAAGTCATTAACCCAACCATTGTCACATTAGTGAGGCTCCCTCCCCACTGCTGAACAGTTTTATTTAGGTAATATCAGTGACATTAAAGGGCTAAGTAATAGGTCCCAGAATCGTGTACATCAGTAAATCCCCATCTGTTGGCAACTGTATAACAGCTTTATACTAAGAATACTCTGACTCCACAGATCCCTCCTCACTGGGACAAGCAACAGAACAGGGTCTAAAACAAATCTCCGGCACTCACTCTGACACAAATATTTTTCCTCTTATTAAACCCCATTTTACCACCACCTGCCTGTACCTTATACCCCCAAAGGGCCCCAGCAATCAAAAACTAAAATCCACCAAAAGTTCCACACTCAATAAGCACAAACATCCACCAAAGGTAAGGTTCCCACCCAACAAACACCAAAATCCACATAAAGCTCCCCTCAACAAACACCAAAATCTACCCAACAGCCCACCCACCAAGCACCACAAGATACCCATCTAAACACAACAATCCATTCAAAGCCCCACCCAACAACAACTGCTATCCCTCACCAAAATCCACCAAAGGTCCCACCTAACAAACACCAAAATCCACCAAAGGTCCCCACCCAACAAATACCAAAATCCACCAGAATTCTCCACTCAACAAACACCAATATCCCGCAAAGGTACAGTTTCTAC